>NC_090810.1:53186761-53356761 GCF_036512215.1 Solanum lycopersicum | reverse complement strand
AAAAAAATCTATAATTGGTTTGATTTAATTTTATATTTTAAAAATTGTTATTATTTAATTTGATTTTAATTTTACTTTTAAAAAATCACAAAAATGACTAAACTAACCCGAGAAATTATATAGTTAAATTTTATAATTATTTATATATTATTCATAAATAAAATAAAAAATACTTTATTAAATTTTATGTAATTTAAATCTTTAATTATCATTTTCTCAAATCCAGCACTAAAGTGTTAATCCAATTATCCTTAGACCAAATTCATTATTTTATCTAAACCAACCCTATCAGCTTATACGACATAGTCACATTTTCTATGCTTGGTCGAACCCACTGTAGTTTTTCGTTAATTACTCATAAACTACGTATTTGTATCTATCGAGATGCATATGCCCTCAATAAATTTATAGTTTTCAAATCGAAAAAATCAAAATGACCGAACGAAATCGAACCAAACTAACAATAACTGATTGTATTGATTTGATTCTAATTTTGATCAATAACTGAATCAAATCATACCACGAACACCCGTGATCACAATCTAACCTCAGTCATGTTGTTTTCCAATTGAATATGAAAAAACTGCACGTTTTCTCTTCAACTGACTTAATATTTAATCTCATCCTTCTAATGAATTGTTTTTAATGTTTTGTCTTGAACAATCGAACTTATATGTAGAGGGATTTAAGTTCATTAATAGCACATGCGATATCATGTAGGTATGCGAAAATATTATTGAACCATATTCTTTATTAAATTAATACTATCATCAAATAAATTCATATTAAAAAGAAGTATCATAATATGAACCATATTATAAAGATTTTTCGTAATGAAATTAAAATTTGAGATGGTTGATTTTTTAAGAAAATATTTGGTGTTCTATCTAACTTTGGAAGTTCCTCAAAATATAAATGGACTTCTAAAATGGAGGGATGAAAAATGAAGAAAATCAAGTTAATGAGAGGGAAAATGGTATATGTAAAAGTTAAGGAGACAATATGAATATGAAAAAACTTAGAGAAATTTATGGAAAGGAAATTAGGAGCTTATGTTATAAATTATAATAACTTGATTGTTGGTAAAAAGTTTTACTGTGTTTTTAAATTATCTTTTGTTTACCTTTTTATTAGATTTTGTTAAATTTTTATTGTTGTGTTAACAAAACTAGAGACTACGGCTATATTATGTTATATATATTGTTTTTTATTATATATGTATATTGGTTAGATAATTGTATATTTTACATATATATTTGTTTATATGGCAAGAGAGACTGTGAAAGGGAGGAGAGAGGCGAGGGAGACTGGGAGAGAGAGGAGAGAGGCGAGCGAGACCGTGAGAGGGAGGAGAGAGGACAATGAGTGGAGAGAGGTGAATTGTATATGTATATAATTGTATATAACTGTATATTGTACATATACATTTGTATAAATGACGAGCGAGATTGGGAAAGAGAGGAGAGAGGCGAGCGAGATTGAAAGAGGGCAGAGAGTGGGAGAGAGGTAGGTTAAAAAATTGTATGTTATACATATATATTTGTATATCATGACAAATTATACATATACAAACATGATTGATTATACAAACTCGAAGTCAGCCACGTAATTAATGTATGATGTTAGTCACGAATAGTAAATATAGCAAACTATAGTTATGATGAGTAATTAAATAGTATAAGTTTACTTAGCCGCGTAATTTTCCCTATTAAATTTTGCATGGAATATATTGTAATTTTTACTATATTTAGAGAATAATTTTCTAAAATTAGTTTGACTTTAACTATGATTATGATATCTATTATTCCCTACTCTCTCTGTTTCAAAAAAATGACCTCATTTTTCTTTTTAGTCTGTATGTTGACCTTTAAACTTTAAATAAGACATGTATTTATCTAAAAATGTACCTAGACAAAATAAAGGAAAAAGATAATGAAGAGGAGCTTGATACGTCAAAATCGTATAGGGGGTTATTTGAATATTTCTCTCTAATAAAACCTTCCACTTAACTTTACCCGTATCACATGATCTTTACATAAAAGATGTCAGCCTACGAGATATATCATGTCTCAGTTCATGGAGTAGCAGACATTTACATAAACATGTCAGCCTACAATTATTCAAGTATCTTCCTCCATCACTCCCTTCATATAACCTCTCATTTGCTACCTTGTTCCATCGATGAGTGACATATAAGCGATAAAATTAATTTCCTATAACCTAATTTAAACCTTCCAAAATGTGCATGGTTTTACAAAAATTATCTTAGAATAGATCAATTCTGTCCGGCCATATAATCCTACTTCACAGAAAACTAAAATTTCTATTATACAGAAGAGTCAAATGGAGGACGATCAAGGGTAAATTTGTTATTTCATAAATATTCTAGAATGTTATGGTAATAAAAAAGTGATAATGAATTTATAATGACAAGACAATCATATATCTTTTCTTAAATGTTATGTGTATCCTAATGATGTAACATTTAATATGGACCCACATTTTCTATAAAAAATTTTCTTTTTATTTTATACTGTGAAATTTTAATTAAACACAAAATATATATTAAACAATGGCATTTAGTAATTTTAATATTATTTAAGGGCGAATAATAATTGTATAATTAATTACCGAAATAAAAATCTAGAAGAATCCATACATGTTTTTACTTTTAAAATAGACCTATAAAGATATTTTTATAATTGTGTTGAAATGAAGAGTTTTTATTAATTAAATTTTTACAAACAATAATAAATTAAGCTTGTTTTGACATGTTTTTGATAGAAAATGAACTAATTTAAAATGAAATGTGTTTGAATAGATAATATTTTGTTCCTAAAAATATTTTAAAGGATTACCACGTAAACATATTTTTAATATTATGTTACACAATATGATCACTAAATTCGTATCTTGATTATTAAATTAATCTTTAAAATGACGTATCAATATTTTCTAATTAATTTTAAAAAATATATAATATTACATGACTAAAAGAATGAACAATGTTTGACTATTAAGAAATTAGTGAGTTTGATAATGTATTCATCAAAAGAATTTTTTTTAAAAATCATTTATGTATAAAATATTTTCTTAATATCAAATATGATAAATTATTTAACAGGGAAAATTTGACAAGAAAAAAATTAATATTCAAATTCTAAGAAATATTAAATACAGACTAAAGAAAAATGAGTAGTTAAAAAAAAAAGAAAAAAAAAACATGAAAATGTCGATAGAAAAGGACTTGAGATAAATAGAGGCAGAATAAAACTAAAAAAATAAATAATAACTTGTAAAGAAAAACAAGTATATTAGTTATTTTGTGGGGGTAAGATTTAAAGTTTTTCTTTATGTCATGATATTTAGAGTGTAGTATCAAAAAATTATTAATGTAATTTAGAACACAATATTATGTCAATTTTTATCGTATATAGAAATAAAATTGCTTTCATGATTGTTTTTATTTTTGTGGAGTTAGAAATCAACATTTTAATAAATACTTTCAATATTTAGAATATAACATTATGATAATTGTTATTGTATATACAAATAAATTTGATTTCATGATTGTTTTTAGTGTTGTGGAAGTTAGAAATCAAGTTTTTTTGTAAATACTTTCAATATTAAAACCAAAATAAATAGAAGTATCTCTATTATTGAATACACAATAATGAAATGTATCACAAAATTCATCGACAAAGCAAACTACAAACACATTATACTTAAATTGAAGCAATAGAGATTTGAAAGATTTTAAATCGATCTTTACGAATTGGTTGATCAATAATTAATATTTTATCATATGCAAAGCTTATGGTGCAACTATTACAAAAAGAAGATGACAACATTGTAGAAAATAGATACCAATTGTGAATATATATGAAGATCAATAAAAATTTCAAAGGTATCAACATTTTATTTGTTCTTCAATGCGAAATATTTTAACTCATAATCTAACGAATTCTCTATTTCCTTGCTTTATAGAATCTTTTGAAATTCAACTTTCTCAATTTGGATCCTAACGGACACATTTATGTCGAATGAACATTTGAAAAAGATTATTAAGTAATATGTTGAAGTTGTCTACTGTATAAATAAAATAGTAAAAAAAATCTCATATATTTAAAGGCTAACATCCTATCATTGAAGTTAACTCGATTACAAAAATTTCAATTGTTTCGTTGCTCTCGAATACATTCCTTGATTATCTGATACATAACTAATGATATATATTACTTCATGGGGATGTATCCAAGGGGGGATAAGAATATATTCGAGAGGGGATTATGATATCTTAAGTTGTGAATTTATATAATTTTTTCAACGAGCAATGACATTTTAGTAATTTTAACATCATTTAAGGGCAAAATGATGATTGTGTAATTAATGATCAAGATAAAAATCTAGAAAAATCCATACATGTCCTAACTTTTGTTATGAGCTCATAAGGACATTATTGTAATTTTGTTTAAATGAAGAGTTTCTAAGCTTGTTTTGATATATTTTAAAAAACTAAACTAATTAAAATAAAATGTTTTTGAATAGTTAATATTTTGTTCCTAGAAAAACTTTAAAGAATTATTGCGTAAACATATGGTTAATATTATATTAGATAATATAACCACTAAATTTGTATTTTGATTATTAAATAAGTCTTTTAAATGATATATCAGTATTTTTTAATTAATTTGAAGAAAAAAATAACTTCATGACTAAGAAAATGACCAATGTTTGACTATCAAGAATCAATAATTTGATAATGCACCGAAAGATTAAAAAGTATAAAAATTTTATTTCTATATTTTCTTAATATCAAATATGAAAAATTATTTAACAGAGAAAATTTGACAAGGAAAGCGTTAACATTCAAATTCTAATGAATATTAAAATTCAAACTACTAAAAAATGAGTAGTTAAAAGACAAAGAAGAGCAACAAAAGAAAATGTAAAAAGAAAAAGACTTTGTTGAGAAATATAGAGGAAGAAAAAAGCTAATAAATAAATAAATTAGGAAAAAACAATCTGAAAAAAATAGTATATTTGTTATTTTGTGGGGGTGAGATTTAGATTTTTCTTTACGACATGATATTAAGAGTGTAGTATAAAAAAAATTAATTAATGTAACTTAAAATATAACATTACAACAATTATTATTGAATATAGAAACAAAGTTTCTTTCATGATTGTTTGTATGATTGTGGAGTTAAAAATTATTTTTTTAATAAATACTTTCAATATTTAGAATACAACACTACGATAATTGTTACTGTGTATATGAATAAAGTTGCTTCTTGATTGTTTTTATTTTTGTGAAGTTAGAAATCATGTTGTTAAGTATTTCTATTTATCGAAGATAACAATAAAATGTATCAAAAAATTCATTGACAAAGCCAATTACAAACACAACAGTATACATAAGTTGAAGCAATAAAGATGTAAAAGACTTCAAATCGATCTTTACGAATTGATTGACCAATGATTAGTATTTTATCATATACAAAGCTTATGGTGCAAATATTACAAAAGAAAGATAATAACATTGTGAAAAGTAAATACCACTTGTGAATATATATAAATATCGATAAGCTTTTTCAAACATATCAACATTTTATATATTCCTTGCATACAAAATATTTTAACTTATAATCTTAACAATTCTCTATTTCCTTGTTACTTAGAACTTTTTAGAATTTCAAGTTTTTAGATTGTAAACGAAAAATTTATGTCGTATGACCATTTGAAATAGAATATAAATTAATATATTGAAGTTGTTTACTAAAGATAAAAATAGTATAAAGTACAAAAATCTCATGTCTTTGGAGGCTAATTACATCATATCCAGAAAGTTTCTTCAATCACAAAAATCTCGAATTTTCATTACTCTCATATACGTTATTTGATTGTCCAATACAATGCAAATGACATATTATTTAGGGGGAGGAATGTAATTGAGAGGGGCTTTGTATCCCTTCGAGAAGAAATAGATGTATTCGTGAGGAAATAGAGATGTATTCAAGAGAGAATTATGATAATCAAATTATATTGGGACCGTATCAAATTTAACAAGGAAAACTTTAACATTCAAAATTTGATGAATATTAAAATTCAAACTACAAAAAAAAAAAATGAGTAGTTAAAAAATAAACAAGAACAACAAAAGAAAAATGTGGATACAAATAAGACTTTGTAGAGAAATACAGAGGAAGAGAAAATCTAATAAATAAATAAATTAGGAAAAAACAATTTGAAAAAAAGTATATTTTTTATTTTGTGAGATAAGATTTAGAGTTTTTTACAAGGCATGATAATAAGAGTGTAGTATCAAAAAAAATCAATTAATGTAATGTTTTACTTAAAAAAAATACTTTCTATTTGGTTTCAAAATGGAAAAATTGACTAGGTTTCGAAAAATCAATTAATCTTATTATCTAAGAAAAATCGACTTTTCAAATTACGGAGTCGCCACTTGATTTCGATAAAATCAAGAAAAAGATTTCAAAAGATTTAAAAAACAGATTAAAAATCGATTGAAAAGGTTCGAAGTTGAATGTACATCCCGAGAAGGTGTTAGGCCCTCGGGATGCTCGCTAATTTGCGGTTGACAGGTGATTTGACTAAAATGACCTTAATATACATTTTTTTAATTTTTTAACTTAGTAAGAAATCGCTTTGATATACTTATTCCATTTTTTTTCCTTATTATTTCTAAAGGAAAACATTTAAAGGAAATTAACTTAAGGAAAACTAAATGGTGATAAAAATAAAACAAAAATAAGCAAATAAAGTGGTAAATTTTAAAATAGTGAAAATTGGCTACCCCTTAGGAGATTATTAAAATTCTACCACAACACTAACTAATTCAAACAAATAAAGAGAGAAAAAATTTGAACTTGGGCTTTGGTCCACCTGTCCTATGTTAAACTATTTAAAATTGGGCCATTTTCAACAATCCAAATCCTGCAAAACAAATTGACCTTCGGGCCTGTCAAAAATCTTTGCTGAAAAAGGCCCTAGCCCATTTCCTGTAAGAAATCAGAAAGGGTATACACTAAATGTATACTCCTGTATACAATATATATCCAATCTATTTTGGACCTTTTAAGCCCTGAATTTGTTTGAATACATATTTTTCGCTATTTCCCCTGTATTTCCACATTGCTCTGCGTATTTGTACCTGTATAATTTTCTTTTAACTTATTTAACAAGTGTATATTGTTGCACAACAATGTATACTAATGTATACGGGCTGCACCCTATGTCCGTATTCATTGCCTAATCTCGTATTTTAATTAAAATAGGCGTCCCTATACGTTAACCTGCCAATCATATTTTTTACACCTATTTAAGGTATACCGTCTCTGTATATATGCTTATACAGGATGTATATCAGCCTGTTTTTCAACTTTCGAAAGTTGAAAACTCCTTTTCAGAAGTATATTTTCACTGTGAATTTTCAACCTGTATATCAGTGTATACACTGTGTATACACCAAGTGCACAGCTTCAAAACGAAAAACTACAGCCAAGTTCCTGCAAACTGTAACTTCCAACAGCACCTATTGCCATATTTCGACCTGCAAATTAGTCTTAAGACCTCCTAGACTTGAAATAGACTAAATCAAGGATCTTTTAACTCGGAGAAATGCGAGAATGGAGTCCAAAATGGACTCGAATCGATGTCACATGCATCAAAATAGAGGAGGAAGAGAAAATAAAAAGAATTAGAATCTGCCCATAATATAAACAATACAAAGAATGACTAATTATTCTATCGCATCTAAAATTTTACACATTTAAACATGAGACATAATCGAAGCAAAAGGAGTGGTAATACTTCTTATTGAAAGAAAAAGGAAGAAATATTTAATGATATTCCTAAGCTAACTAGATCATATAATCAAACATGTAAAAGCAAGCAAATAATACTCAATGTCATATACCCTTTACCCAAGGAATTTAACTAGAAGACTATTAAAGCTTAACTTGGAGGCAAAATTTCCAGAGAAAATCAAATCTTACTCAAACGAACAGATTAAGCAAAACAAGGCTCATATCAACTAAGTTAATGCAAACAAACAAACTAATGATATGTAAATCAAGAGTAAAGTATATCCAAATCGAAATAAACAAGCGGAAAGACAGAACCAAAGCAAACAAAAAAAAAACATGTACTGTCTTTGAAAAATAAATATGACTTAATTGAATGAGAGGAAGAAACAGGGAGATTAATACTTGAATATCAAGAATCAAA
This sequence comes from Solanum lycopersicum, assembly GCF_036512215.1. Taxonomy (NCBI): domain Eukaryota; kingdom Viridiplantae; phylum Streptophyta; class Magnoliopsida; order Solanales; family Solanaceae; genus Solanum; species Solanum lycopersicum. The sequence continues at coordinate 53,348,508 of NC_090810.1, read as the reverse complement.
GTGAAAATAAAATCAAAAAAAAAACATGCAGGTGCCGACATAGGTGCAACGGATCACTAATGCAACAGAAGAAACCATTTTGAAATGAAAGAAAACGAGGAAGTCATACGAAGCCGGAGGGGTTACCTTTTCGAAAGCAGTGAACGGGGATTGTCAAGCTAGACTAGGAATGAACTTCAACACCGAAAGCACACTCGAACCACGGCTAAGACGTCTAAACGGAATACCACAGCCAAACGACGGAACTGAACGTATTTCTCAACTTCTTTTCGATCCCTTTGGTTTATCTCTATACCTATTTTGTTCTTGGCGAAACTTTCTAAAACAGGTTGACAATCTCCTCTCAAACTGGACAGAAGAAGAACAGTTGAAAAGAAAAGCTTGTGATGAAGCTTGAAAAAATTTTAACCCCAAAATTTCCCAACCTCAAATTTCCAACCCCCTTTCTGAAGGATGATGGGGTTTAAATAGAAGAATAATTAGAGTTTCCGGAGAGAAAGACTGGAGCGATGATTTCAGGCCCATATCCGAATTTGAATTTCCGAAATCTTATCAAAATGCGGACAAATCGAACGGTAAAAGGGGGTGGTGGGTGGAGATCGATCCCTCGTCCATGGCAAACGATGTGGCTCGATCCTACGATGCCAAGGACGATTCCGCATCGTCTTGCGCACCTGTAAAGGCGTATGACATGAGCAGAGTTGCAGGTGTCCGTTGCTACCTCCTCCATCACGCGCGATGAGGGAGACGAGGGAAGGGAGACGAGAAAACGCGTGAGGGAGTTTTTATTTTCTGCGCGTCTGGGGGGGGGGGGAATCTGGGAAAATTTTTCTTCTTTTCCGTCCGGGTCTTCTGTTTTTTTTTGGAAATCATTTTTTTTTCTGGGAATCGTTGGGGGAGGAAGAAGCAGAGGGGAACCTGGGTCGGGTCGGATAGGATTATTGGCGCTGAGTCGGGTTAAAATTTAAGGGAGTTGGGTCGGGTCGCGGGGAATTGGGTTGGGAATTAATTTAAATGGAGGTGGGATGGAAGGGAAAAGGAAATGGGCTGCTAAAATGGAAAGGGGATTGGATTGGGCTTGAGAATTAATTTAAATGGAGATGGACTGCAGCTTTATAAATTGTTGTGGTCATGTCAACTCTTAGTCCTTCCTCCTTGGCCTTTTGAATTTCTCGAGTGACTCGTTCGATCTTTCTTTATAACTCCTCTTCAGTGAGCTTCATCTGGATGTTCTTACCCTTGTCCATAGCCGTAATTTGCCTTTCTTGAGACGATAGAGCAGTGTTTAGGATTTGTGGTATAGGAGGAGATCTTTTATGGGTGAGAAACTTAAGACTTGAAAACTTTGGTCGGACATTTTGCAATAGTGGCTTCTGTATGTTTTGGCAATTTCTTGTATAGGAGTGAGTTAATGATATCCTCGTTCATTGCAACATAACACATAAACAGTTAAATACACATATATCGCATCCTAAACATACATGTGACCCTTTTTTGCCAAGGGTAGGCCTAACGAATTGAAGGATGTATATGCTTTTTAAACTCGATTTATTTTCCCCAAAATATTTCATTAATAACATCCAAAATGTCTTATAAACATGAAACAGAAAAGTAGTCCTGAAAATAAATTACAAAATTAAGTACAAATAAAACAGTCCCACGCAGGGGATGGTAAAAATCAGGCCTCATCTGATCCTTCGACAAGTCTGGTCCTCTTGGCAATGTTGACCTCTTCCCACATGGCATATATGTTCGCCCAGAGATGATCTCTCGCCAATCGAGCTCCTTCTTGATGTCTGAACCCCTCTATCGATTGAATCTGTCGCTCCATGCTATCATCTAACTCTGTCATGCATTGTCTGGCTCTTCAAAGTTCTTGTTTCAATCGAGCTATGACTTTGGCATCTTCGGAATGACGACGTTGATGCTCTAATTCACTCTTATCAAACTTCTATTGAAGGCGGTGAAGTTGGACTTGATGTTTGGCTCCAACATCGGCAATAATGTGAGGAACGTTTGGACCAGGCTCAATTGTTCCAGCAAGACTCTTTTTTAGCCATTCTTTGTACTCCCTCGAACATTCTGGACGAAACCTATCTGGTACAGGCTCACCAACACTCTTCGAGATCTCCACATCCTACGCATGCCTTCAAAAAATGCGACTTGCCCATTCTCATGGTCAGTTACGTATTTCCTCATATCTGCGACCTGGGGCAACTCTTGTTTCCCTCCTAGTTGCCTCAGAACTCAACCGGGAGCATATGGTCTAGTTCCTCTTAACCCAGCAAATACCAAATAAGGGACCTTTTCAGTTCGAACCACCATATTCTTAGTTACCACTAAACTATCTATTGACCATTGTACGTCTTCTTCTCCCAGCCCTCGAAGCCTCGAATACCAAAAGCTCTCTCCTCCAGTCTTGTTGCAACGATTGTGATACAACCACCAGTCATGACTATGTAGCTCGTCGGAACGTCTTAGGGGATCTAATTCTTTTGGATTATGTGTCTTGATTAAATGCCGCATCATCCACCACTATAGTATCAGATTACACCCTTGAAAGAAGCGTTCTCCGTTCTGACACTTGTCTAAAGCCCTGTAGATGTCGGCCAGAATCATAGGCGCTAAAGTGTAGTACTTTGTCAATGTTTTGTAATCCACTAAAAAATGGCATGAGTGACCATAAATACACTAGGATGAATAGTGTATTTTGGCCCTTGAGGGAAAACCATCGTGCCGAGCAAACATATCGCAAATGCAAGGGGACGCGTCTCTTTCCATTTTTCTTTTGAGACGAACTCGTCTTTATGTTTCTCATAAGCTCTTGCACACCCAAATCGATAATACAACTTTCGAAATGGTATATTCGAGCCAGGGAGCTTGTCCATCCACTCGGCTTTAACCAATGACAACTTCTCTTTAATTTTGGCGAAATTCCATGTTATAGGATTTAGGAGATCTGTATCTGGATGTCGTTTCCTTTTGTTGCACATGGCGACACTTTCATAACTGATAAGAATTTCTTCTATAGTCGGTGTCAACTCTACTTCCCCGAATTGAAAAACCATATTTTCGCTATCCCAGAATTTCACCATCGTTCCAATTAAGCCAGGCAACGCATTCATCTCTAACAACAACGGAAGATGACCTATGTGTTTCTGAACAACCCTTTTATCATCGTTGTTCATGAACCTCCACCACACTTTGAGGAAAGGGTTGGGGATAGTAACCATTCTTGTTTTCAAAGGTTTGTGTGCCGGATTCATCCTACAAAAAAGAGCGAACAAAGATTAGTCAACCCCTCGCCCTGTAGACAATAAATTGTTTTTAAAAATGCATATACATCCTTCAATTAACACATAAGCATGATTGTCTATTTTTTGGCAATTTGGTCCAAATAGACACAAGGTGGGCTTCTAATGGTCCCAACGCGCCTTGGATGTTGGGTCGTCTTAGTTCAACTGCTCCTACATTTGGAATTTGGCTCAGCTCTACGCTAGTTGACTAAGAGTGGCTTTTTGAAAGGACCGGGAACCCAAACGGACAATTTGGGCTGAAACTCGCGACAACCATTGGACGCCTAACGAACCAATAAATTGCCGCTAATTTTGAAAAAGGGTGAGTATAAAAAAGTCCGATTGCAGTTTCGCAAACCGTCCTTTAATATACTATATATATCGGTAATATGTCATGACATGCAATGCCATTTTATAAAAGAAAATTAAACACATTCGGTACAAATAATATTTTAACAGTCAAGAACAAATTATCAAACAGTCGAATCTTGTGGTTAGAACTTAATAACTCCCCAGCGGAGTCACCATTTCTGTTTTACTTAAAAAAAATAATTTCTATTTGGTTTTAAAATGGAAAAATTGACTAGGTTTCAAAAAATCAATTAATCTTATTATCTAAGAAAAATCGACTTTTCAAATTACAGAGTCACCACTTCATTTTGATAAAATCAAGAAAAAGATTTCAAAAGATTTAAAAAACAAATTAAAAATCGATGGAAAAGGTTCGAAGTTCAATGTACATCCCGAGAAGGTGTTAGGCCCTCGGGATGCCCGCTAACTTGCAGTTGACCGGCGATTTGACTAAAATGACCTTAATATACATTTTTTAATTTTTTAACTTAGTAAGAAATCGCTTTGATATACTTATTCCATTTTTTTTCCTTATTATTTCTAAAGGAAAACATTTTAAGGAAATTAACTTAAGGAAAACTAAATGGTGATAAAAATAAAACAAAAATAAGCAAATAAAGTGGTAAATTTTAAAATAGTGAAAATTGGCTACCCCTTAGAAGATTATTAAAATTCTACCATAACACTAATTAATTCAAACAAATAAAGAGAGAAAAAAAAATTTGAACTTGGGTTTTGGCCTACCTGTCCTATGTTAAACTATTTAAAGTTGGGCCCTTTTCAACAATCCAAATCCTACAAAACAAATTGGCCTTTGTGCCTGTCAAAAATCTTTGCTGAAAAGGGCCCTAGCCCATTTCCTGTAAGAAATCAGAAAGGGTATACACTAAATGTATACTGCTGTATACAGTATATATCCGATACATTTTGGACCTTTTGAGCCCTGCATTTGTTTGAATACATATTTTCCGCTATTTCCCCTGTATTTCCACATTTCTCTGCGTATTCGTACCTGTATAATTTTCTTTTAACTTATTTAACAAGTGTATATCGTTGCCCAACGATGTATACTAATGTATACAGGCTGCACCCTATGTCCGTATTCATTGCCTAATCTCGTATTTTAATTAAAATAGGCGTCCCTGTACGTTAACCTGCCAATCATATTTTTTACACCTATTTAAGGTATACCGTCCCTGTACATCTGCGTATACGGGATGTATATAAGTTTGTTTTTCAACTTACCAAAGTTGAAAACTCCTTTTCATCAGTGTATTTTCACTCTCATCAGCCAAGATTTTGAGTTCGGACTTCCTGTGAATTTTCAACCTGTATATCAGTGTATACACTGTGTATACACCAAGTCAAACGAAAAACTGCAGTCAAGTTCCTGCAAACTGTAACTTCCAGCAGCACCTATTGCCATATTTCGACCTGCAAATTGGTCTTAAGACCTCCTAGACTTGAAATAGGCTGACTCAAGGATCTTTTAACTCAGAGAAATGCGAGAATGGAGTTCAAAATGGACTCGAATCGATGTCACATGCATCAAAATAGAGGAGGAAGAGAAAATAAAAAGAATTAGAATCTGCCCATAATATCAACAATACAAAGAATGACTAATTATTCTATCGCATCTAAAATTTTACACATTTAAACATGAGACATAATCGAAGCAAAAGGAGTGGTAATACTTCTTATTGAAAGAAAAAGGAAGAAATATTTAATGATATTCCTAAGCTAACTAGACCATATAATCAAACATGTAAAAGCAAGCAAATAATACTCAATGCCATATACCCTTTACCCAAGAAATTTAACTAGAAAACTATTAAAGCTTAACTTGGAGGCAAAATTTCTAGAGAAAACCAAATCTTACTCAAAACGAACAGATTTAAGCAAAACAGGGCTCATATCAACTAAGTTAATGCAAACAAATGAACTACTGATATGTAAATCAAGAGTAAAGTATATCCAAATCGAAATAAACAAGCGGAAAGACAGAACCAAAGCAAACAAAAAAAAACATGTACTGTCTTTGAAAAATAAATATGACTTTATTAAATGATAGGAAGAAACAGGGAGATTAATACTTGAATATCAAGAATCAAAGTGAAAATAAAATCAAAAAAATAACATGCAGGTGCCTACATAGGTGCAACAGATCACTAATGCAACAGAAGAAACCATTTTGAAACGAAAGAAAACGAGGAAGTCATACTAAGCCAGAGGGGTTACCTTTTCGAAAGCAGCGAACGGAGATTGTCGATCTAGACGAGGAATGAACTTCAACACCGAAAGCACACTCGAACCACGGCTAAGACGTCTAAACGGAATACCTCAGCCGAACGACGGAACTGAACGTATTTGTCAACTTCTTTTTGATCCCTTTGGTTTATCTCTATACCTATTTTGTTCTTGGCAATACTTTCTAAAACAGGTTGACAATCTCCTCTCAAACAGGACAGAAGAAGAACAGTCGAAAAGAAAAGCTTGTGATGAAGCTTGAAAAATTTTTAACCCCAAAATTTCCCAACCTCAAATTTCCAACCCCCTTTCTAAAGGAAGATGGGGTTTAAATAAAAGAATGATTAGGGTTTCCGGAGAGAAAGGCTGGAGCGATGATTTCAGGCCCATATCCGAATTTTAATTTCCGAAATCTTATCCAAATGCGGACAAATCGAACGGAAAAAGGGGGTGGTGGGTGGAGATCGATCCCTCGTCCTTGGCAAATGACGTGGCTCGATCCTACGATGCCAAGGACGATTCCACGCCGTCTTGCGCAATTGTAAAGGCGTACGACATCAGCAGAGTTGCAGGTGTCCGTTGCTACCTCCTCCATCACGCGCGATGAGGGAGACGAGGGAAGGGAGACAAGAAAACGCGTAAGGGAGTTTTTTTTCTGCGCGTCTTGGGGGGGGGGGGAATCTAAGAAAATTTTTCTTCTTTTCCGTCTGGGTCTTCTGTTTTTTCTGGAAATCGTTTGTTTTTTCTGGAAATCGTTGGGGGAGGAAAGGAGAGGGGAACCTGGGTCGGGCCTGGTAGGACTATTGGCGTTGGGTCAGGTCGCGGGGAATTGGGTTGGGAATTAATTTAAATGGAGGTGGGCTGGAAGGGAAAAGGGAATGGGCTGCTGAAATGGAAAGGGGATTGGATTGAGCTTGGGAATTAATTTAAATGGAGGTGGGCTGGAAGGGAAAAGAGAATGGCTGCTGTTTTCCTTTTCTTTTTTTAAAAATGGGCCTGGGTAGAGGGGAAATAAAGGTGGGCTGGATTTTAATATTAGTTAGATGGGTTATTTAGGAGAATTGGGATGACGTGTTTGGGCCTGGGTAGAGGGGATATAAAGGTGGGCTGGATTTTAATATTAGTTGGATGGGTTATTTAGGAGAATTTGGATGACGTGTTTGGGCCAGGGAATTAGTTTGTGGGCTGGGAATAATGAGTAAAAGCTTGGGTCAATAAGAACAAAAGGGAAGAGGCCCAAATTTGGTTTTTGATGTGTTTAAAGGGAAAATGGGTTGGATTTAATAAATAACCAATTGAATTAAAATGATAAAATTTGGCTAAACTTTAAATAAACGAATTTGTATTAATTAATCAACGAAAATCTTTATTTAGTAATATAATTATTTAAATTGTGATTCAAAATATAATCATAATTTTAAACTAAGATAGAATACTTACTAAAATTAAAATATTTTTGAGATGGTATTTTTTTTTTTGAATAATCATGAAATATACTAATTATATACATTACTATGTAAAAATATATATATTATCTAAAGTCATAAGAAACGACAAAAGTATCCGAAGTAACATAAAGTTCATACATTATATTACTATATTTTTGCAAAATTTATAAAGCTAATTAATTTAAATTGTTTGTAAAATTTACGAAGCCCGAGAATGAATTTATACCGGGGAGGGTCGAAATTGGATGTCAACATGTAATTTAAAATATAATATTACATTAATAATTATTGTATATAGAAATAAAGTTTCTTTCATGACTGTTTTTATTGTTGTAGAGTTAAAACATATTTTTTTAATAAATACTTTAAATATTTAGAATATAGCACTACGATAGTTGTTATCGTATATATGAATAAAGTTGCTTTATCGATTGTTTTTATTGTTGTGGAGTTAGAAATCATGTTGTTAAGTATTTCTATTTATCGAAGACAATCATAACAAAATGTATCACAAAGTTCATCAACAAAGCCAATTACAAACTCAACAGTATACATAAGTTGAAGCAATAGAGATGTGAAAGACTTTAAATCGATTTTTACGAATTGATTAATCAATGATTAGTATTTTATCATATACAAAACTTATGGTGCAAATATTACAATACAAAGATAATAACATTGTGGAAAATAAATACCACTTGTGAATATATATGAATATCGATGAGCTTTTTCAAACATATCAACATTTTATATATTCTCGCATACAAAATGTTTTAACTTATAATCGTATGCAATTCTCTATTTCCTTTTTGCATAGAACTTTTTTAGAATTTCAACTTTCTCAATTTAGGTTGTAAACGACACATTTATGTCGTATGACCGTTTGAAATAGATTATAAATTAATATATATTTCTTTGGAGGCTAATTATATCATATTCAGGAAGTTTTTTTAATCACAAAAATTTCGAATTTTTCATTACTCTCAAATACTTTTTTTGATTGTTCAATACATTGCAAATGACACTATTTGAGAGGAGTTTTGTATATATTCGAAAAGAAATAGATATAGAGAATTATAATATCTTAAGATATAAATTTATATAATTTTTTCAACAAAATATATGAAATTACATTAGATCCGTATCTCGAATTTGAAACTATCTAGTAGCTTAGTAAAAAAGAAAAAGAAGGCAAAAACAACTACGCATGATATTGATAACTCATAAGAAAAATACAAAACAAAAACTTTTACTGATTCTATGATTTTATTCAATATTCATGCCATTAACAGTTTAAAAATAACACCCTTCTTTTAACCCCTGCCTCGTCAGCCAAGCCATTACTTTATAACTAGTAAAAAGAAAAGGGAAAAGGGTAATAGAGTATTGTTTTTCAACATAAAACTAATTACTCATAACAAAATATATATATATATATATATATATATATATATAAAAGAAAGCCTTCATATATCCCGAAGCACAATTATACATTTAAAATCACAACTATATGCTTAAAAAAAACACTTTACTCTTCACATAATAATACAAACATATTCACCAATATATAGTGTTAATAAAAAAAAAAAATTTTAAAAAATAATACCTACACTTTAGCGACAAGGTTTAAGAGGCTTCCCACATAGACAATCATTGTAAGTAAAAGATGAAGCTTCCAGATGATCAAACGGAGAACCTTCTGGAATCTGTCCACAAAGATGGTTATGACTTACATCAAGGTGACCGATAAACGTCGCCGACGATATCGATTTTGGAATGCTTCCTTTTAATTTGTTATAAGATAAATCCATTACCATAAAATAAGATTTTTCGTCAAATGAATCGGGAATATAACCTTCCATAGCATTTTTACTCAAATTCAAAATGTTGATACGTGAATTCATCAAACTAGGAGGTATCGTACCAGAAATATGGTTACCATCAAGATTTAACGTTGCAAGTACGTGCATTTTACCAAGAGACGGAGGTATGGTACCAGACAGTTTGTTCAATGACAGATCCAAATCTGAAAGCCTGTAAATATACGAAATCGAATACGGTATAGGACCTGTTAACTTGTTTCGACTCAGTAAAGCTCGACTCAACATCCGTAATTTTCCGAAATTAGTCGGGATGTTACCGTAGATACCGTTGTTTCGGAGATCTAAATGCATTAATGAGGATAAGTTGGTTAATGACCGGGGTATGTACCCTGTAAGTTGATTTTCAGCTACGTTTAATACAGTGAGTCGACTTAATCGACCTATAGTTGAAGGGATTGAGCCGGTGAGCTTGTTTCCGACTAAGTCTATGATTCGAAGGAATGGTAAGGATGTAATACATGAAGGTATAGATCCAGTAATGCCTTTCCAATCAGCTATGGTGAGACTTGATAGCCTTTCTAATTTGCATATAGATGGAGATATCGTACCGGTCATGTAACCGGTACGATGAGCTTTTTCAAAGAGTGGATCTTCGGATTCACCTCGAAGGTTTATATCTGCTACGCGGTGAGTTGTGGGATCACAACTCACCCCGTACCACTCATGGCAACAGTCGTTGCCTTTCCATGAGTTGAAAATACCCAAGTGAGATTCATTTAGGGCAGCTCGGAATGATAATAATGCTGCCCGATCTGATGGCGGGCAGGAATGGACGGTTGAGATTATGGCAGCAAGTAGGATGGCAATGTACATGAAGCTGCCCATCATGAGGACGGTTTGTTTTTGTTTCTCTCTCTTAAAATTTACTTTCTCTCTCTAAAATGGATGCATTTTGAAATGAGTGAGACAAGGTAGGGCTGACTTATATAGTAGTATACAGTGAAGAGATTTTTATTTTTGTTTTGACGATTTTACCCCTCACGTGTGGTGTAACATTTTGACTCAACATGAGTAGGGATAAAGATTAAAAAATAAATGAGAAATAAAATTAAAATGGGATTTTTATTAATTAGGTGTTGAACCACGTGGCCAGTAGTCATCCAAGTTTTTGGAAAATGAACAAATTAAAAAAAAAAAATAGTATCATGTGTATTGTCTATTTGGCATTTTTTGAATTTCAAATGAATCTAAATTATCTTGATTTATTACAACACGGTGTTTTTATAGATATGAAATCTAATAAGTTTTGAATTTAGAAATCGTAGCTTATATTTTGTAATTATGTGATTTTTAAATATATCAGATGTAAAATTTTTAAAAAAAATGTCACATTAAAATGGAGGGACCATAAGAAAATGATTATGTGATTTTCTTTTCCATCGATCTACTTAAATTTCGGTAGCAAATTACCTAATTGTCTAGTATGTATGCTAATAATTGATAGCAAATCAGTGATATAATAATTGAGATGTCGCAAACTAATTATCACATCATTGACATGAAATATTATACAATGATTAATGACGGTTATTTAGAGTGTGGATTAATTTAAAAATTAGTTAAATTTATTTTCAAGTAGGGACGGAAATGAAGCGGTGCGGTTTGATTGGACGGGTTAAGCTTAATTCGCAAAAATTTTAATTCATTCCGTATAATAATTTTTTTTTTAATTTTCGCCTTGCCCCATATAGAGCTGCTCTGCATAAACTCACCCTCATAATATTTTTCTTATTTTCTAGTTAAGTTTGATATTATTATAAAAATAAATTTATTTTTTCGTTAAGTTGTATCAATTTAATAGGATAGTGACTTAAAAATAAATTTTCGTAGATGTCAATTGAGAAATATGTAAGAAATCAAATTATTTTTTATAGATCCATTTCATTTACTGTCATAATATTTTAGTAGCTTAAAAGAAATTGTCTTAATAAATAGTGTCTATCACTCTTATAATAGGTAAAAAAATTAAAATTAAGTTTAAACCCACATAAAATCACATATATGCCCCGCATTAATTTTTTTTAAAAAAAACTACTTCAACACTTCCCGCACTAACTTTAAACTTGCCTATCCTACATCCGTCAAGCCCCATTGTCATTTCTTTAAAATAAGTTTAAAATAAAAAAATTAGTCACGTATTTCTTACTTTTTAACATAAAAATTATTTAAATTTAACTTTCTATTTCTTAATTTAAACTTTGTATTTTTCATTAAATCAATCTAAACAGATTATGAATCAATTTTTTCATGGAAAGTGATTTATATCCACAAGAAGAAAAATTAGGTGACTCAACCTAAGAGGCCTGGAATATATACGTTGCTCCAGACATCTTTTATATTTCATTCAGAGTACTTCTCACAAATCAAATCAAAATTGTGACACGTATTTGTTTTGATATCTTAGGAACTAAACAACCCCTAAAATTGTCATTTAACTACCCATCGTAGCAAAACTTGGTTTATGTATATGGGATCAGTGAAAGGATTTAACTTAAAAGAAAGTTTTAATTGTCAGTAAATGTCAATCTTTTGTAGCAGATCTTAGTATCTTATTTTCTGATAATGTTCAAATTGTTTCACTTTTTTGTCTTAGCTTCTAAAATAATCACTTATCGCTAAATAGAAATGCTAAACAGCACCTTAGTATGTAAAAGGAGTAACTTTTAATGAAAATGCTATGATTATTCATCTTATATTTAAACAAAAAAAAAGACAGGGTTAAATGTTCGCTTTTTTTTTTTTATAATTATTTTTAACTATTTATTCATTTTGATAAATTAAGAAATGATAATTTTATTATTTATTATATCTCGAATTAATTACTTTAAAAAGATAAATTATTTTGAAAATCTTGAGTTTTTAATTTATTCATCTCATAAATAAAAGAAGTAAAATAATAAAGTTACTATGTCAATCATTATTTTCTTAATAGGTGTGTCAATTCAAAATTAAACATATAATTAGAAACAAAGAAAATGTTTTATCAAACTATCTCCTATTAAATAATATTTTGAAAAACAAATATTTCATGATAAATGTAAAATGTAAATAAAATTACCTTCTTTTCTTAATATATTAAAAATAACAAATAAAAATATTTTAGATGTCACCTTTGCTATGATCGAGAAATCACCTCAAATAATGTAGTCATGTAACCAAGAAGGGAATACCATTTTAGGCCACATGTTGTTAGATCTCCTACCAAACTATATCTAAGATATTATTATATTTATATAAGCTAAAAAGTAATAGTATAAGGTCTAGTGAAACAAGTCATTCCAAATTCCAAATAATTGATGATAGTAAAAGTGAACAAGTGGCTAGATTTAGCAGAGGGTGGGTGAAGAAAGGCATTCGAAAGTTTTACTAAATTTAAATTTATATTAAAATTAAAATATTCATTGCAGAAATACTTTTATACTCAAAAAAAATATTCAAATTCAATATCTTTTGACTAAAAATAAATAACTACTTATATCATTTCTATGACAATCTTTACTGATTCGTAATAGCTTAGCTTTACCATTAAAAAAACATTGTGTAGTGGATAAATATAGTCAAGGCATAGGAGAGCACTTTTTCAAAATGAATACTACATTATATTAAATTAAATTAAATTAATTTAATCAAATTTCAATACAATAGTAACTTAAAAAGGAAAAGAAAAACAAAAACTAGTAAGCTTTTAAATAGAAATCTGTCATTATCATCTAAATATAAATTTTCTTCGTTTGTAATTGTTTGTTATGATTTCTATTTTCAAAACCAAATTATAAAAACTTTTATCAACATTTCTAAATATACTTTTTCATAATAATGATATGCAAAAAATTGCAAATTATAATACTTTTTATATACTTTTTAAATATTTAAATTTTTATTTAAAATATCAAATTAATATAATTTAATTTAATATTAAAAATTAATTAAATTTAATTTCAAAAAACACAATATGCCTAACTATCTTCTTTTAAGCCCAAGGCTGTGGTCCACTAAAGAGCCATCACATGTGTTGTCTTGCAAAGCATTAATCGTCGGCATCTTACTGCAGCAGCTGATGCGTGAACAAAATTAATGGAGGAATTGTATTTGGCCAACTGATCAATGAAATAGATGCAGTGATTAATTAGATCGACCTGAAAATTATGAAACCAAAGGGGTACATCACAATAGAGGCAAAACATGTGGATATATATATTTTTTTTATTTTTCATTCGATGTTAGTATTTATATTAGAGCCTGATTAAATTTGAATTTATATTATTGTAGGTACAACACTGCTCTTTAATAAAGACAATTTTATACCTAAAGGGGTCCAAACCCAACCGCTCTTGACGAAGAATAAATATTTATCACTCCACGACAAAATAAATTATTTACATAAGAATGAAATTTCAAAAGCATATTTAAAACTATACTTCCGTTTCTAATTGAATACTTAAACTATTTAAAGAATTTCATATCTAAATTATTATATTTTTTGAATTTTATTTTTAAATTATATATTGAGAGTATGATTTTATATTTAAATGATATTTTTTTTTTAAATTTCATATTTAAAATTATATCTTCTTTTAAAGTTTCGTATTTAAGTTATTGAAAGTGTAAATTTATACATAAATTATAACTTCTCGGTTAGTGAAACATACTTCTTTCTTTCATTATTCTCTTTATTTTGAAAAAGAAAATGTTATATAATAATTCACATTGAACAATATGTTTCACCTTAACAAAATTAATAAATTATTGATATTAATTAAAAGGTAAAAATAAGATACTATTATCTCAAAAAGTAGAGTTTTAAATATTATCTGAACCCCACTTCACTTGTTCACTATTGATAAAACTAGCTTAATTAGTATGAGTTAGTTATCAATTAGTTAGTTAGTTAGTACTATTCATCTTTCAAGTAGTTAGTTATAGTTGGTTCAAGTAGTTAGTTATAGTTGGTTATAGTTAGTTAGTATTCACATGTTTTGCATTTTGTTGATTTGTAAATCTGTTAACTCCTCATTGATGTGTGTATACACACACTGATTAAGATTGAGCATTCCAAATTAAAAGGCACCTTCTTCTTCTCCTTCATTTCGTTCTACTGCCAAGAACTCAACCCCCATTAATGGAGGAATGAGATACTTTCCAGCTTACATTGTTGGTTTCATCATGGTATCAGAGGACAGGTTGCTCACACTAGATCTCTTGATCTAATTGTTGATCGATTCATTGATCTTCTCTATTCAAGTGGATCCTTTGATCTGTTTTTTCTTCTCTTCTCTTCTCTGTTTTTTTTTATTTGGTTGCTTACTTGTTGCTGATTCATAAACTCTCCATTCGCTGATATCAATCCATTCTCCATGGGTGATACTTTAACTGATGTGAATGCCAATAACTCCCTAAAACGACCAGACTTCAATAGTCCTTTCTACCTACATCCATCTGAAAATGCTACTTCTACCTTGCTTCCTGTAGTGTTTGATGGAACTAGTTATAGATCATGGAGACGAGCAGTTCTTAGAGCATTGTCTGTTAAGAATAAAACTGGATTCATCAATGGTAAAATTGTGAAACCAAGCTTTACAGATCCATCATTCATGCAGTGGGAGAGATGTGATGATATGGTGACATCTTGGATCCTGAATTCCCTCTCCCCAGAGCTGCGAGATAGCCTACAATATGTTAACAATGCTAAGGAATTGTGGGAGGAATTGGAAGATAGATATGATCAGACTAATGGATGCAAACTATATCAATTGCAGAAGGAAATAAATGATTTGGTGCAAGGTACTTTAGATATTACTGGTTACTGTACTAAAATGAAGAAATTATGGGAGGAAATGAGTGCAATTGATGTCAATTCACAGTGTAGTTGTGTGTGTACTTGTGGAGGAAAGGTAAAATTGTATAAGGCTGAGCAGGACAGAAGACTTATACACTTCTTAATGGGTCTAAATGAGATGTATACTGCTGTGCGAGGGAACATCCTCATGATGTCTACTTTGCCTACAATGGCACAGACATTTGCTATCTTGTCACAGGAAGAGAGACAGAGAGAAATGAAGCCTCTAAATCATATGGCTTTGGAGTACACTTCACTTAATGTTTCTATGTTGTCTCAAAATAATGCAACAAACTCTAGCTCTTATAGAGGAAGCACAAGTAGGGGAAATGGAAGCTACAACAACACTGGCAGCTTCAACAATAACAGTATTGGCAATTTCAACAACACTAATACCTATAGAGGAAACTCTAATACTGGTAATAGATCAAATCTGTTTTGTGAATATTGCAAACGAACTGGACATGTCAAAGATAGGTGCTACAAACTTCATGGTTATCAAACCAACACAAGAAATCCAAGAGGAAGAGGCAAAGGATCTGTAACAAATGTACATATCTCTGAAGGTGATGGGAACAAATGTGAAGAAAAATTTGAGCAGGGAAAACAAATGCCAGTGAATCTGTCAAAGAGTCAATATGAACAATTACTCAATTTACTTGGAAATCTGCATGTTGGAACTGAATCTGATTACTCAAACAATGTGTCAAGTGGAGCTGCAAGCCTAGCAGGTATACTTGCTTGCCATTCTTCTATCAGTAAGATAGGTGATATGTCATGTAAATGTGAGAAATTGACTGCTGGCTCTTGGATCATTGATTCAGGGGCATCTCACCATATGACCTACACAAAACACAATCTCACAAACCTTAAGCCTCTACCTTATCCCTTCTTAATCACCTTACCAAATGGATACAAGGTCAAAGTGACTGAAATTGGTGATGTGTGTTTGAATTCAACATTAATTCTGTATAAAGTATTGTACATACTTAGCTTCAAGTTCAACTTAATATCAGTTTATTGTTTAGCTAATCAACTCAGAGGGATGGTTAGTTTTAACAGTGATTCTTGTTTACTGCAGGGCCCTTCTCTGAAGAGCCCTCTGGCACTTGGTAAGGCAAGGAATGGTTTGTATCTCTTTTGTTCAAAGTGTCACATTCCATCTGTAAATGATGATGTTGTTTCTCATCAGAAGTGTCAATCTGTTTCTCTTCTTAACTACTGTAAAACACCATCACCACCTAGTACAAGACAATCTCATATAATCAATAAAGAAGCCTGTTCCAATGATCAGATTTCTAATTCAGCTGCTCATTTTTCCTTCAGTCAAGACAATGAATTCTTATGGCATGCTAGATTAGGACATGTACCTTTTGTGAAAATGAAAAACATATCTACCATTCCTTTAAAGTTTTCTAACAAACAACCTTTCACTTGCACAATTTGTCCAATGGCTAGACAAACTAGAATGCCATTTCCAGAAAGTGTTACTACAACTAGTTCAATATTTGAGCTGTTGCATGTTGATTTGTGGGGACATTATAATGTGCCAACACATGATGGATATCACTACTTCTTGACTATGGTAGATGACAACAGTAGAGCTACTTGGACACAACTTATTAGGTGTAAAAGTAATGCTCTTCATACTATAAAAGCCTTCATATCCTTAATAGAAAATCAATTTCACACCAGATTGAAAACTATCAGGTCTGATAATGGCTTAGAATTCTCTAGTACTGAAGCAATTTCATTTTTTTAAAAAGAAAAAATCAGATTTTGCAAAATCGCTGCCTCCAGTGGGGTAAGTCGCTGTTGGTGCAGCGATTTTACCGTTTTGGTTACTATAAAATTTTATATACTGTTTTAGAACTTTTGTTAATATTTTGTACCCTTTAGGCTTCAAATTTTGATAAATGGTGTATGCAGAACCTTTTGCAAACGGTGTCATCTTTTAATGTATTATTTATGTTAATAAAAAAGTATTTTAAATTTTGGATACAAAATAATGATATACGTGCATTTATATATATATATATATATATACACACTTCTTGCTTACATTACTTCTTGTTTACCTTTGTGAATTGTTTTGAGGTGATTTCTCGAATTATAGCAAAGGTGATGTATATTCCTTTGTTCATTGTTATTTGCCATTTATTTTAAAATAATTTGTTATTTAGGATAATGCTAAATGGCTAGAGAAACTGATCAAAAATTTAAAAAGTCTATAATATTTTTTTATTTATAATATATTAATTTTTTTCTAATTTTTAATTGAAAGGTATTAAAGTTAAAAGGAAAAAAAATATTCAAAAAGATAAAATAACACAATGTGAAATATGTTATTTTACCATTCTAGCCAAATTTTGATCAAATTTTTTGGCCAGAAAGATTTTTTATTTTTATTTGTGATTTTTGATATGTCAAAAAAAAAACTATTTTTTTTTCATGTTTTATACTCATCATAAAATACTTATTTTGCAAATCATTTTCCAAGATCTCATTTAATAGGAGATAGTTTGATAGAAAATATTCTGTTTGTCCATAATTATTTGCTAACTTTTGAATTGACATATCCATTAATAAAATAATAATTGACGTACGTAGTGAGTTAACCATTTTACCGTATTAATTATAAAATGGATTGATTAAAAACTTAAGATTATTAAAAAGTTCTATCTTTTTTAAAAATAATTAATTGAAGGTTCATAAGTTAAAAAAATTGTCCTTTCTTGATTTGTAAAGTTTTTAATAACATAATTTGATTTATTTTAATTAATTAAATTGATCAATATATATGAATTAATCATTTAATTTGTTAATTATTGATCAAATTTATACTTTTAAAGCTAATAATTCTCAATAATAGTAAAATAAAACAATAATGTTATTTATTATTAATTTTATAAAATAACAAAATATTAAAAATATTTAATAAAGACAATATATATTAGAAACAATGAACGTATATAATATTCAAAAATATATAAAGTGAGCCAGATACAATCATTATATGTAAAAGAAAAAATAAAAAGAGGAGGAATTGCTCAGCGTGAGCACAATTAATAGGAAGAATTAAGTTGAAACCAACCAACCTGTTAGAATTTATTGTTCCCATTTACGAAGGATCACACATGATCTTTATTGTGTGACAAGTGATTTTCAAATTAAATTAAGCAATATAATTGGAGATTTTTCGATTTAATAATAGTTGTTTATTATTAATTTGATATTTCTTTTAAGAAATTATAAGTAAAAAGGTAATTTTATTATATTATTATTTGAACATATATCTTCCGTCCATTATTGTTTATCAAATTATAAGAACTTTGATTAATATTTTAAGATATATTTTTTTATCATATTGATACGTAAAAATTGCAATTTATAGTACGTTTCATATAGTTTTTGAATATCTAAATATTTTATTTAAAATATCGAATTAATTTAATCTAATTTAACTTTGAAAATTAATCAAATTGACTTTCAAAAAACGCAACATGACGAATAAAAGTAGACGCAGAGAATAATAAATACAATATCTTAAAAATATAATAGAAAAATAACTATAATTGATGATAAAATAAATATAAAATTACCAATTGATTTCATAAAATTGACCATTATTTTTGAAAATCTCAAAATAGGAGTATACAATAATGTGGAACAACCAAACCTTAAACACTATTTTTACTAAGCCATTCTTTACCTTATTACGGATATATAAAAAATCTTTTTTGTGTCGTTTTAAAAAGGGAGAATTTTTTAAAATGTCAATATTTTAACGTTTAAAAAAGGCTCATTAGCAACACTTTCAATATTTAGTTGAAATGTCAAATTTTACTTTGTTATGTATCTTATTTATGTTTTTATTTAAAGAATATAATTATTTAATAATAAAAGGGAGAAAATCAGGGAAGAAAATATTTTTTAAAAAAAGGGTAAGGATCACTTAAAATTCTCATCAGTTACATTTTCAAATAAAATTTAAACTTTGTTTTATTTTTCTACAGAATTTTTACCTTTTTAAAATTATATTTATTCCACAATATATTATATTTATATTCATTATAATTTTTTATTAGTTTGTATTCATTTCAATAGATATGTCAAATGTATTTATATAGTCATTTAAGAAATATATTTATATTCATATATTTTTATTCTTCTGAAGTTATTTTTTTCTACAAAAAATTTGTATGTATTAATTTCAATATGTATTTTATCTATATTTTTATTTATTATTTATTCTAGTTTTTATTTAGAATTTTGTATAATAATATATAAAATACAAAAAATTAGTATGATTAAAAACGTGAGAATGAAATATAAAATTGAAAAGAAATAATTGAATATTTGGTTATATCATTCTTAAATAAAATACGTAATTAGTTGACATACCTTTAGAATAAATATAAATTAGAAAAAAATATCAAATTCTTAAACTATGCAACATAATTTTTGAATGAATACAAATATTAATTGGATACATATGATTTTAAATACAAATCTAAACATGTAAAAAATATTTAAATACCTCTTCATCAATAATTTGATCTTCGTTGTCATTTTCTTATACCATACGAGTTACGTTTTCAATCTGAATTTGATGAAGACTTTATTCTTATCGTCTCCCTTCCCTAATTTTAGAAGCAGATCTTACAATATCCGCTATTTCTTGAGTAATACATAGATTAAATGATGGAAAATCACTAGAAACCGTTTTATAAGATGAATACTGTCTCTTAGAGTCATTCTTTGAAGAGTGTTTTATAATTCTAATCGAGAAAAATTCTACTTTCACCAATGATTTAAACAACAACAAAATCAGAAATAAGTCTATAAAAAAAGAAGATAACGATGAAAATACTTTAATTAGAGGAATTTGTGTGAATCCAAACTTTGAAGATAAAAAAAAAACATCCCGGTAGAAAATAATAAAAAATTGGAGTAAAAGAAGGATTTGAAGGTTGAATAGATATATGAACATGAAAATATGGAGAGAGATAATTTTATTTTTCTTACTTATGGGATAAATATGGAAGACAGTTATATGGAGAAAATTTATAGATTTTGATTTTTTTAAAATTAAAATAATTTGGAAAAAGTGAACTATAGATATACATAGAAATGTAAACAAATTTTTTTTAGAAGATAAAATAGGAATTTAATTAAGATACATATTCTTTTTCAAAATAATGACATTTTTGACATTTTACTAATATTTTTAAAATAATAAATTTTTTACTAATTAAATTATTAATTTTGACTAGTTTACTAATTTTTTCTTTAAGAAATGCTGCAGTAGTTAACCCAACTTTTTTCCCCCTTTTGTAAATCCTCAAGTGGATAGAATATAATATATGTTTTGGTTGTTTTAATTAAAGGAATCATAAATGTAGTAGTTTATAATAATTAGTTGAGTACATGCTACTAAATCATTTGGACCTAATTTAGGAGTTCACAAATCACAATTGATGAAACTATATATTATATATCTAAAAACTTAGAACTAAATATTTTTATTGATACTGTTAGGTTAGTTAACGAGGGAATTTTCATATCCAAAATTGATGTCGGTGGGATTGTTCTTCCAATATTTTTTTTACCCAAGTTTTTCATTAATTGAAAATTCCACTAATCAATTCACCTACATTTTTGAGGTTTTCTAGGACAAGAATCCAAGTGGGTCACATATTTGAATCATGATCCTTTTAACAGTTTAAATGTTACAAAAATTAATTAAATGAAACTTTCTTTTGACTCGACACCTCCAATCATATCCTCTATTTTATTTTTTAAAATATAAAATTCTTTATTTATTAAGATAATCAACTTCAGTTTAATTTTTTTCTTTCTGAAATTTTTTTCTTTCTCCTCAATAATATATTATTATTTCTATTTTATTTTATTTTTCATAATGTAAGTTTTTGAAAGATAAGAGAGGGGGGTGGGTGGAATTAATTATAATATTTGTCTAGTCGACTGTCTATGAGTAGTAATCGACTTCCCTGCAGGTTAGTTCAACATACTATAAAGGAATAATTTGTGGAAAGATAAATAAATACAGAAAGTTTTATACTGATTTGGATCACCAATGTGGTGCCTAATCCAGTCCCCTTGGGTTTCAAGGTTCTCATTCAGAGCTTGATCAACTTGGTTTATAGAATGGGTAGACGTTCGATCCTGTCTGATATGCAAATCAGATCTTTTAAACTTGACACTGCCTCTACTTGTATAACCTACTCTATGAATTTTTCTTTCTCTTTTTACAATTGTTCATTCTTTGTGTACAAAGCTTTATAAATGATGAAAGTAGATAGCAAATAAATCCAAGTGAAGTTGAATGGTTCACATTAGTGATAAGGATTACATAGTCTTGTGCTCTTGGCAGAAACTCAAGGATGTTTGAATCAAGATTGTTGATCTTATCCTTGATTCACTTTGTGATTGATTTGCTGAGTCATGTCCATACTAGATATGCGTGTCACACCCTTTTTGCGGCGGGGGAAGGTGTTTTCCAATTTAAGTGACGTTATTGATTAGAGATTATTTTTAATTTTTCACAGTCGTCACTTGAAAAATTGAGTAATGATTCCAAGTCACCTTTTTGTTTAATCGTAACTAATAGGAAATGACTCTTTATTATGGTTTGCAAACCAAAAATTCGAGTAAGAAATTCTATTGACCGAGGAGAAGGTATTAAGCATCCCTCGAGTTCCGTGTTTCTAGTATGATCGCTTTTATTGACTTAATACTTTAATTATTTATTATTATTGAGATATATTTTTTTCAGACCGACTTGCTCACATTTTTATTGTTGAAGTTTTATTTAGTCTCATCTTAGATGCATAATTGGACTCTTGGTCTTGATATTTAGAAACATAATTGTCTTTTCCGCATTTCACCTAATAATTGTTTATAAGCGTTAATTTAAATTAAATAAAAATAATTATATTAGTTGATAAGGTGCGTCACTGCATCCTTGAGTTTTTTTTAATGTTTTAAGAAAGATGTGCAACCACATTCCTTATTAAAACAGACTTTTAAATGGGTCATATATTTTAATATTTTGCCTTTTACTAGAAAGTTTAAGCGTATTATTAGCAATTCAACTATCTATACTTATAAACACTATTTACATAATAAAAGTCTAAAATGTTAAACAAATATAAAGTTATTTCATATTAAAATACGACATAGATATATTTATATTTTTAGTACATTTACAAGTTATGACAGTGGACAATTAAAATAAAAAGTAAAAATTTGCAACTCTTAATTTTTCTAAATAAACATTTTTAATAAGGTTGACTAAATAAACTATTAAAATAATTCTTTTAGACTTTTAATTGATTTTGGGTTGAACACAAGGAGTACTTAATTGATGACAACACATAATACAAAATAAAAAATAATGTACAGTAGAACAAGTAGAAAATAATTCAATATTATTATATCAAAATTAAATACATCTAAATTTTGAACAAACTTCATAACATTGAAATCAAGTATTATATAATCATAAAAAAGTTACCGAGTAATCATAAAATAGTAAAACAAAAGAGAAAGATTCAATATATATAAGTGTATTATATAATCATAAAAAAGTTACCGAGTAATCATAAAATAGTAAAACAAAAGAGAAAGGTTCAATGTATATAAGTGATGCCATAAAATATCATTAACGTGTTAAATTTATATTCCACTGGAAGTGAATTGAGCCACAATCTTAAGATGAGCATATTATTTCATTAAAATAATATTTAATATCACTTACTCATAAAGTTCACAACATTAACTATTCATTAACTAGTCATTTCATAAAACTAATTAAATGACTAAAAAAACATTAAGGATGGACAATTTACACCGTAATTCTTTCTATACATAAATCTCATATGTTATTTTTAGGGCAACTTTCACATATAGCAAACAAAAAAATCATATTTGTATAATATAGCAAACTTTGCATAATTGCGCTCCATAGCAAACATAAAAACTGTATAATTCGCTATACATATAAAAGTGTATAATTCGCTGGCCTAAATTGTATAATTCGCTGGTCTAAATTGTATAATTCGCTGGCCTATTTCGCTGCAATTGTATAATTAGCTTTGCATACAGTTGAATCGAATTAAAATGTATGTATATTGCATAATTATAAGTGTATAGCAAGAAGATATATGTTTTTCTCGCTTTATACAAAAACAGAAACACAATATATACACTTCTGTTGTATAAAACTAGAAAAAATTGTATTTCACTGCAATTGTATAATTCACAATTGTATAATTTTTTGGCCTTTTTCTCTGCAATATTTGAAGTAAAATGTTTGTAAATTATATAATTAAGTGTATAACACGAAGATATACATTTTTGCATGTGTATATACAATTTTCTCTCGCTTTATACAAAACAGAAACAGAAATTATACACTTCTGTGTATAAAGCGAGAGAGGCGAGAATGGGAGAGTGGCGAGCGAGACTTCTGGGAGAGAGACACCTGACAATTTTTTGCCAATGTTTGCTATGGAGCACAATTAAATCAAACCCTAGCTATTCAATTTAATTTAGGTTATTAGTTTGCTATTTTATACAATTTTCCCTTATTTTTACACAAAATTCAACGAGTAATAAATATAACATTATTAGTTTATAGTTATAAAATAAAAACAAAAACATGAGGCGATAGAAATTAAACAGAAGACTAACACTCATTTTCTCTTATAGCTTGCAACTTTATATCACTAATTTACCACTTTATGTATGACATTAAATTTCTAATTATAAAGAAAAATATTGTTCTTTTCCTCTTAAGTACTACCCCTATTTATACTATTACATTTTCATACCCATGAAAGTTGTCACGATCCAAAACGAGCCGCGAGTGGCACCCACACTTATCCTCCTAGGTGAGCGAACCAACAAATCTAAACCCCAACATTTACCAGTATATCAATTATGAGTAGTAAAAATACTGCGGAAGATCCAAACTTATTAACGTAATCAATTAAATAAACTTCTAAAGTTTAATATTTGTTAATCCCAAAATCTGGAAGTCATCACATCAAGAACATCTATCCTCAATTTTCTAAATCTAAGTGTATTTAAGAAGCTAAAATAAGTAAAAAAAAAAAAACGGTCCATGTCCGAACTTCAAAGACATCAAGACGTGAGGGAGAGAATCTAGTCCGAGCTAGGGATAATAGCTCACCCTGAAATCTGATGTGCTGGAGACTGGCTAGAGTTGAGGGCGAGTCGAAGTCGATGGTGCACTTGCTGCACTCCACAAAACAACAATAAGAAATTACAAGTAGGGGTCAGTATAAGGAACACGTACTGAGTAGGTATCATCGGCCAACTCAAAATAGAAAGCAATATATACTGAATAATAATATAAAATCAACCACAATACTTAACAGGTGACAAGCAACAAGTACAAGAACCATTGGCAACAGCACCAAGCACACTTATGAGGACTCAAGCCTCCACACCATACTCATTTGGGAAATAGGTTCTTCAAATTTGAGTATATTAACCTAATTCAAGATTCCTTCTCTTTATTATTATCGTGTCGGAACGTCACACTCCGATCCCATATACCGTGTCAGAACGTGACACTCCGATCCCCTAATACGTGTCGGAACGTGACACTCCGATCCAATATTACCGTGTCGGAATGTGACACTCCGATCCATTTATCTCATTATTTTATTTCATCAAGTCTTCTTTATGTAAAGGCGTCATCTTAATAGAGAGGATTTAAGATTGAAGGTTCAACAATCTCATCATTCTAACCAACCACAACTGCACAATCAAAACATACAATCACACAATCAAGTACATAGAAGACTTTACAATACCACCCAATACATATCGATCGCTATTTAGAATTTATCTATCACATAGAAATAAACCATAACCTACATCCACCGAAGAATCGTGATCAAGCAAGCTACCTCCCCAATGCCTTTGAACCTTTTCAATCTGAAGTCTAAGTCACTTGCTTTCTTCTTCGCTCTCTCTCTCTCGCTCGTTCTCCCTTTCTGTTCTTTTTATTTTTCTTCTGCAGATTCTTTTTCTTTTACCCTAATTATCATATAATCCATTATGATAAAATTAACCCACTATTTATTTCCCTATTATCTTCTTTAACCCCCAAGTAAATAAAATATTGAACTTGCCCCACTAATTTCATAATTATAATCATGAATAGTCCAAAACACCCATTTAAATTTTAGCGGAAATCCGACCCAGGGTGGAGTTACGCAGCTTGTGACGGTCCGTCGTATCTATGACGGTCCCTCCTGCAGGTCCGTCACAAAGTTTAGAGAGTTAAATTCAGTAGTGAGGTTACGCAACTTGTGACAGTCCGTCGTATCTACGACTGTCCGTGCTGCAGTTCCGTCGTGAAGTTTAGAGAGTCGATCCCAGTACCCAAATTTCAGAGTTGAGGTGTTTTGGAACGAAGACCCTCGATGGACCGTCGTTCCTATGACGGTTCGTCCTACCTGTCGTCGAGGGTAATGAGATGATCAGCAGAAGAAATTACACAAGTATGGGACGAAAGAGTCCATCACGGTCCGTCATGACCATGACGGTCCGTCGTGTGATCCGTCAACCCAGTCAGTTTTTATCAAAAATAGTTCTACTGCTCGAACCGACTAAACAGGTTATTACAATAGATACCAATTTACCCATCATTCGTCCTCGAACGATCACAGGAAGAAAAGCAAGGGCGAGAAAGAGTACCTAAATCTGTAAAAAGATGTGGATATTTTTCTTGCATATCAACCTCATTCTCCCAAGTGGACTCTTCAACTGGCCGATTCTTCCGCTGAACCTTGATAGATGCAATCTCCTTTGATCTCAACTTGCGGACCTCTCTATCTAAAATAGCAACAGGCTCCTCTTCATAAGACAAATTCTCATCAAGAAGAACTGAATCCCAACGAATAATGTAGTTTCCATCCCCATGGTATTTTTTCAGCATAGACACATGAAATACCGGTGCACTCCTGAGAGTCCTGGAGGCAATGCCAATTCATAAGCCACCTCCCCCACGCGCTTCAGAACTTCGAATGGACCAATATACCTCGGACTAAGCTTACCTCGCTTCCCAAACCGCATCACCCCTTTCATGGGTGAAACCTTCAGCAAGACTTGTTCACCCTCCATAAAATCCAAGTCCCTAACCTTTCGATCTGCATATTCTTTCTGCCTGTTCTGAGCTGATAGAAGCTTCTCCTGAATGAATTTTGCTTTATCTAACGATTCCCTCAAAATATCGGTACCCCATGGTCTCACCTCAAATGCATCAAACCAACCAATGGGAGACCTACATCTCCTCCCATACAGTGCCTCAAATGGGGACATATCAATACTCGTGTGATAGCTATTATTGTATGAAAACTCTGCTAAGGGTAAGAAGTTATCCCAATGACCACCAAATTCTATCACACATGCACGAAACATATCCTCCAACACCTGAATCGTTCGCTCAGACTGACCATCGGTCTGAGAGTGAAATGCAGTACTAAGATCCTACCTAGTACCTAATTCAGCATGCAATGTTCTCCAAAACTTAGTAAATTGCGTACCTCTATCTAATATGATAGAAAGTGGAACTCCATGCAATCGAAAAATTTCTGAGATATAGAGTTTGACTAACTTCTCTGCATTGTAAGTCACCTTGACCGGAATGAAGTGAGCAGACTTAGTTAATCTGTCAACAATTACCCAAATAGAATCAAACTTACCCAATGTCTTTGGAAGACCAACCACAAAACCTATTGCAATTCTTTCCCATTTCCATTCAGGAATGGACATTTTCTGAAGTGTTCCTCCGGGCCTCTGGTGTTCATACTTTACATGCTAAAAATTCGGGCATTGGGCAACAAAATCTACAATGTCACGCTTCATTCTACTCCACCAAAAATGTTGCTTTAGGTCACGATACATCTTGGTTGCACCAGGATGTATAAAATACCTTGAACTATGAGCCTCTGTAAGAATGGTGCGACTCAAATTATCAACACGGGGCACACATACCCTTCCCTTAATTCTCAAAACGCCTTCCTCATCAATTATTGCCACTTTAGCCTCTCCTCGTAATACCATATCTCGAATTCGGCTCAGCTTCTCATCAGTAAACTGTTTTTCCTTAATCTTGTCAAGAAAAGAAGATCTTGCCTCCACACAGGCCAAAAATCCTCCCTTCTCTAGTACTTCCAGCCTCATAAAGTCATTAGCCAGAGTTTGAACCTCTCTAGCCAATGGGCGTCTAGAAACCTGTAAGTGGGCTAGACTTCCCATGCTCCCTGCTTTTCTACTTAAAGCATCTGCCACAACATTAGCTTTTCCTGGGTGATACAAAATAGTAATATCATATTCCTTCAGTAGTTCCATCCACCTCCTCTGCCTCAAATTCAAATCTTTCTGAGTAAAGACATACTGTAAACTACGATGATCTATATAGACTTCACACTTGACCCCACATAGATAATGTCTCCATTGTTTTAATGCAAACACAACTGCAGCCAACTCCAAATCATGGGTCGGATAGTTACGTTCATGCACTTTTAATTGCCTCGAAGCATAAGCAATTACATTCCTCTCCTGCATTAGCATTGCACCCAAATCAGAATAAGATGCATGACAGTAAACAATGAAATTCTTACCTTCCACTGACAAGGTAAGAATTGGTGCAGTAGTCAACAAGGTCTTGAGGTTCTGGAAGCTTTCTTCACATTCGTCTGACCATACAAATGGAACATTTTGCTTAGTCAAATTTTTCAATTGGGAAGCAACAGAAGAAAATCCCTTGACAAATCGGCGGTAGTAGCTAGCTAAACCAATAAAGCTCCCAACCTCTGTAACATTAGTAGGTCTTACCCAACTCTTCACTGCTTCAATCTTAGAAGGATCCACCGTCACTCCATCCTTAGAAACCACGTGCCCCAAGAAGGACACTGAATTTAGCCAAAACTCACACTTGGAGAAATTGGCATAACGCCTTTTCTCCCTCAACAATTCTAATACAATTTTCAAATGCTCCTCATGTTCTTTCCTGCTCTTTGAGTATATCAGTATATCATCGATAAATACAATAACAAAGAGATCCAGATATGGCTTAAAAATCCCGTTCATCAGGCTCATTAAAGCAGCAGGGGCATTCGTAAGCCCAAAAGACATTACTAAGAATTCATAATGCCCATACCTGGTTCGAAAAGCAGTCTTTGGCACATCTGCTGCCCGTATTTTCAATTGGTGATAACTGGACCTCAAATCAATTTTAGAGAAGTCACAAGCACCTTGTAACTGATCGAACAAATCATCAATGCGAGGAATGAGATATTTGTTCTTAATAGTTACCTTATTCAGCTGCCTGTAGTCTATGCACATTCAAAAACTTCCATCATTCTTCTTGACAAATAAAACAGGAGCACCCCAAGGGGATGCACTTGGTCTAATAAAACCTTTACCTAACAACTCCTGAAGTTGGGCCTCTAACTCCCTTAACTCAGCCGGAGCCATTCTATAAGGGGGTATGGAAATGGGGCGGGTACCCGGCTCCAGATCAATACAAATATCAATATCTCTATCTGGTGGCATACCAGGAAGGTCTGCAGTAAACACTTCCAGAAACTAACGGACTATCGAGACAGACTCCATCGAAGGTACTTGGGAAGTATCATCCCTGAGATGTGCCAAGAAAGCTAAACAACCCTTACTAACTATCCTCTTAGCACGAAGAAAAGAGATGATATGAACTGGAATGGAAATATAGTCACCCTCCCACACTAGCGGATCTGTCCCAGGCTTGGCCAATGTCACAGTTTTAGCATTACAATCTAAGATTGCAAAATTTGGAGAAAGCCAAGTCATACCCAGAATTACATCAAAATCAACCATCTCTAGAATAATCAAATCTACATGAGTATTGCTTCCCACAAAAGTCACAAGACAAGACCTATACACCTTCTCAACTATCACAGGCTCACCCACTGGAGTAGACACACGAATAGGCATGTCAAGCAAATCACAATATAAATCAAGACCAGTAAGCAAATGAGGAAGATACATATGAAAATGTGGATCCAGGATCAAATAATACAGAAGCCATGCAATCACAGACCAAAAGATTATCTGTGATAACAGCATCAGATGTCTCTACTTCAGACCTCCCGGGGAAAGCATAACAATGGGCCCTATCACCTGTCTGCCCGTTGCCCCTACCATGTTGCGCTGCAGTAGTTCCAACTTGCCTGCCACCCCGACTGATTTGATGACCACCATTACCTTGGGCACTATGTCCTCCAGAATGGCAGCCCCTACCATGACCACCTCTACCTCTAGCTATTGGGGGTCTGTAACTCTGTTTTGGACAATATTTCCTAATATGTCCAATCTCTTCACATCCATAACAATTTCCGGAGTCAAGCATAGGTGTCTGTGAGAATGACGAAGTCTGGGGATAACCTCCAAACTCAGAAAGATGCTGACTGGTCTGCGATGGACCCCTAGCTACAACCTGTAGTGAAGACTGAATAGGACGGGCTGGGTAACCTCCTGAACTCTGCCCTCTGGAGTAAGAACTACTAAAATCACCTCCCTTACGAAACTTCTTAGATGTCGACGCCATGGTGAAGTCGTCTAGCTTCACCCCCTCCACCTCTATCACAAAATCAACCACTTCCTGAAAGGATTTTGCTGTAGCAGCTACTTGTAAGGCTGGGATCTATAAATCTGACCTCAATCCTTTCACAAAACGGCGAATCCGCTCTTGTGGACTGAAGCAAAGCTGGGTGGCATACGTGGATAGTGCACGAAATTTAGCCTCATAAGCAGTAACAGACATCCTGCCTTGCTCTAGGATCAGGAACTCATCTCTCCTCTTGTCCCTCAAAGTCCGGGGTATATACTTCTCCATAAATAAGCTAGAGAATGATGCCCAAGTCATAGGTGGTGCCTGTGCTGGTTGACACTCAACATACGACCGTCATCACATTTTGGCATTCCCTGAAACTGGTAGGTCACAAACTCAACACCGAATCGTTCTACTATGTCCATCTTATGTAGCAGCTCATGACAATCAACCAAAAAATCATAGGCATCCTCAGATTCAGCACCCTTGAAGACTAGAGGTTTCAACTTTAAGAATTTAGTGAAAAGTTCATGCTGATCACTCGTCATTATAGACCCTGTAGTTAATCGAGGAAACGTGCCTACTTCCAATGAGGCATCCATGCGGGGAGCCAAGCAGCTGCATGTTGTACTCCCGGAACCTGAGGTGCTGGTGCAGAAAACACTGGAGGTGTCTGGCCCTAATCAGATAACCCGCTAAGATAAGTAAGAACCTGGTTAATCATCTCTGGGGTAGGCTGGGGTGGTAATTCCTCATTTTGAACCCGCTCGTTTTCCCCTTTCACCCTCTCTCACTACCTCATTAGTCGGTGGAGGAGTCACCGCCCTATTACTAGCTGGACCATGTGTTTGTCCTCTACCCCTAGAGGGCGTTCTTCTGCGACCTCTACCACGGCCTCTTGCCACTGCTCCTCCTCGAGCTACAACCCCAACGGTTGGCTCAGACACACCCTGTCTTGCCGGTGTCGGTGTTCGCACAGTTGTTACTCTAGTTCTAACCATCTGCGAAATAGAGTGAGGATGTCAGATACCAATTTGTATCACCTATATACCAATTGGATCCAAGTAATAGCACGAAAGAAATAAAGAATGGAGTTTTCCTAAAGTCCTATAGCCTCTCAAAGAAAAGTAAGGGCGTCCCCCTACCGTTCCTCAAAACTCTACTAGACTCGTTCTTGTGTGATGAGACCAACGAACCTAACGCTCTGATACCAAGTTTGTCACGACCCAAAACGAGCCGCGAGTGGCACCCACACTTATCCTCCTAGGTGAACGAACCAACAAATCTAAACCCCAACATTTACCGATATATCAATTATGAGTAGTAAAAATACTGCGGAAGATCCCAAACTTATTAACGTAATCAATTAAATAAACTTCTAAAGTTTAATATTTATTAATCCCAAAATGTGGAAGTCATCACATCAAGAACATCTATCCTCAATTTTCTAAATCTAAGAGTATTTAAGAAGCTAAAATAAGTAAAAAAAAATGGTCCATGTCCGAACTTCAAAGACATCAAGACGTGAGGGAGAGAATCCAGTCCGAGATAGGAATAATAGCTCACCCTGAAATCTGATGTGCTGGAGACTGGCTAGAGTTGAGGGAGAGTTGAAGTCGATGGTGCACTTGCTGCACTCCACAAAACAACAAGAAGAAAATACAAGTAGGGATCAGTACAAGGAACACGTACTGAGTAGGTATCATCGGCCAACTCAAAATAGAAAGCAATATATACTGAATAATAATATAAAATCAACCACAATACTTAACAGGTGACAAGCAACAAGTACAAGAACCATTGGCAACAACACCAAGCACACCTATGAGGACTCAAGCCTCCACACCATACTCATTTGGGAAATAGGTTCTTCAAATTTGAGTATATTAACCTAATTCAAGATTTCTTCTCTTTATTATTATTGTGTCGGAACGTGACACTCCGATCCCATATGCCGTGTCGGAACGTGACACTCCGATCCCCTAATACGTGTCGGAACGTGACACTCCGATCAAATATTACCGTGTCGGAACGTGACACTCCTATCCATTTATCTCATTATTTTATTTCATCAAGTCTTCTTTATGTCAAGGTGTCATCTTAATAGAGAGGATTTAAGATTGAAGGTTCAACAATCTTATTATTCTAATCAACCACAACTGCACAATCAAAACATACAATCACACAATCAAGTACATAGAAGACTTTACAATACCACCCAATACATATCGATCACTATTTAGAGTTTATCTATCACATATAAATAAACCATAAGCTACCTCCACCGAAGAATCGTGATCAAGCAAGCTACCTCCCCAATGCCTTTGAAACTTTTCAATCTGAAGTCTAAGTCACTTGCTTTCTTCTTCGTTCTCTCTCTCTCGCTCGTTCTCCCTTTCTGTTCTTTTTATTTTTCTTCTGCAGATTCTTTTTCTTTTACCCTAATTATCATATAATCCAGTATGATAAAGGTAACCCACTATTTATTTCCCTATTATCTTCTTTAACCCCTAAGTAAATAAATTATTGAACTTGCCCCACTAATTTCATAATTATAATCATGAATAGTCCAAAATACCCATTTAAATTTTAGCGGAAATCCGACCCAGGGTGGAGTTACGCAGCTTGTGACGGTCCGTCCTGCAGGTCCGTCACAAAGATCAGAGAGTTAAATTCAGTAGTGAGGTTACGCAACTTGTGACAGTCCATCGTATCTACGATGGTCCGTGCTGTAGTTCCGTCGTGAAGTTTAGAGAGTCGATCCCAGTACCCAGATTTCAGAGTTGAAGTGTTTTGGAACGAAGACCCTCGACGGACCGCCATGCCTATGACGGTTTGTCCTACCTGTCGTCGAGGGTAATGAGAAGAGCAGAAAAAGAAACTACACAAGTATGGGACGAGAGAGTCCATCACGGTCCGTCGTGACCATGACAGTCCGTCGCGTGATCCGTCGACCCAGTCAGTTTTTATCAAAAATAGTTCTACTGCTCAAATCGACTTAACAGGTTGTTACAAAAGTATTCATTAAAGAAAAATAATTACATGTTTATTATTTAGTGCTATAGACATTCAAATTGTATTGATGGACGGGAAAGAAATTTGCTAAACAGTAAAAATAATAAGCATGCAAGAAATGATCATGTATTATATCATTGCTATTATATAGTTAATGAAATAAGACTTCGATTAATATTATTGGAATTATAATATCAAAGAATTATTAAGGGATTTTAACATATTGGGTTTGAATTTCAATATATGGAATTCAGTTGTTGCACAATAATGACATAATATTATACAAAAATAAAAATATAAATAAGTGTTACCTCTTGTGAAAATTAGATCACGAAAAGAAAGGACTAACAATCAGAAGCTATGAACTCAAAATCACGAAAGCAAACCTCGAACTTAATCTTTGTTTGTGAGTGAAAGAAAAATATCTATAGAATGTGAGTATGTTGGCTGAGTTTTGATTGAAAAGAAATTGTTATTTTTTTCTTCTTTTTTCTGTGCTTGTGTGTAGTTTTTTTTTCTTGTTTTTCTCTTCTCTCCTTTTTTTTTTCTCCAGGTTGTGTGTGTTAATATAATGTATTGTTGTAATGTTGGGAAGAGTTGAGGGGGAATAAGGTGTGAGTTGAGGAACTGGGGGATTAAGGTATGAGGTAGTGGGGGTAGTGGTAGGTTATTATAATATAATATAATAATTAAAAATATTGACCAATTTTTTTCAATAAATATAAATATAAGAAAATTTAAATAACAAATTCTTAAAAAATATAATTAAGAAACATTAGTTTATTTATTAAATCTTATAGATATTTTTGTAATTTTTCATTTTAAAAAAAAACAATTAAACATAAAACTTACCTTAAAAAGTGATTTTATTTTTGTTGTTTTCAAGTCTTTTAAAAATAAAATTAATAAAATAAGATAAAAGTCAAAATATTTATAAAAATATTTAAGCTCTTAAAATAAAATTCGGTCAAAATTACATGTCTACAATGCGCATGACAAATCAATTCTTTCCTTTGCTTGACTTGATTATATTTAGTCTTCGCTTTATTGGCTTGATCTTTATGATTTGATTTCCCTCAATTGTAAGCTTGACTGCTTGATCCTATATCGCATCTTTGATCTCCTCTCTAGAAACTTCCTTGTGTGTGTTCCCTTGATTATTGAAAGCTGTGACATTTGATCTGATGATTAAATATCTATTTTCCTTCTTGACTAGATCTCATCGTGATTTGCAGGACTACTATCTGCCTCTCTGAAAACTTCCTTGTGTGTGTTCCCTTGATTGTTGCAAGCTGTGATATTTGATCTGATTGATTGAATATCTACTTTCATTCTTGACTAAATCTCATCCTGAATTGCTTGATTACTGCAGTCCTTTTGGAATTTGGAGTTTCGTTTCTTTCCTACATCATATGAATAGTTAGTGAATGCAATTGTCATTATTAAAATATAAGAGTATGAGGTTAACAATATCTCCCTTTTTGATAATGAAAACAAGGTTCAACTAATAAGATAGAAGATCAAAAAATAAAGGAAAACTTCCCTGAAATATCGAGATCCATGTTAGGCTCCCCCTGAGTTGATTGAATCTCCTAGATAGTAAGTCTCCCCTGAGGTGATTCAATTTCCACAGTATTTTTATTTCCATTTCACATAATGAAAAAGGAAAACAAAAAAAAACATAATAGTCTAGATATACGAATAAGCAGTAGGAAGGCTAGAAGCCTTTAATATACAGTCCAAAAAAAAAAACAGGAACATAACCTTGCAGAAAGGTGTCCAAAAGATAAGGCAGAAAGAATAGGTCACCAATAGTAATGGCTTTGGACCCCAAAAGTACTTCAGAGAGTTAATTACTCTCTTACTGAAATAGTAGTAAGATTGTTCCACACTCTTGGAGAGACTCAAGTAGGAGTCCTTAACTGAGATAGCAAGTTCGTTGTTGGAAGAGTCGACTCCTTCTTGAGTAATTCGACTTGCTTGATAAGTTTGTTGGCCGTGGCAATACCTTCTTGCTTAATACATGTCATTGGAATACGAAGCTTACCGATATTCTGTTGCTGTCTTACTGGAGGTGGAACACTTTTTCAACGGCATCATATAGGGTCTCTAGTCCACGCTCTACAGCCACAATACGGGTTTTGAGTTCCTCATAATCCTTAAGTAGAAGAGCGATCAAATTTGCAGATATTTTTGTTGGTTTTGCGGATTTCACCTTTCTTGGATAGTCCTTTTTTACTCATTTGTTGTCTGTCTCGACATAACCCATACTTGAGAATGGCTGATATTTAGGAAGGAAGTACAGTAATACCCAATCTGTCGCGTAGACCAGAAAATCTTTTTTCAAGTAGGGATTTCTTAAAATATCAGTTAATTGATTTTTCGAGTCAACAAATTCCAACAAAAAACAACCATTTTCAATATGATCACAAATAAAATGATTTTTAATGTCAATATGCTTAGCTCGAGAGTGATGCAAAATATATTTAATGAGACTGATAACACGTATTGTCACAAAAATAAAAAATAAAAACTTGAAATGACATGTCATAGTCTAGTAGTTGATGCATCATTCATCACAATTGAGTACCACAACTTTCAACATCAATATATTCAGATTCCGTAGTAGAAAAAGTTACGGACATTGCTTTTTGATATGCCATGATATAAGAGAGTGTCCCAAAATTCGACATGTGCCACTAGTACTTTTTCGATCATTTTTATCACCTACAAAGTCAGCATATGAATATCTAATTATGTCAAAATACGAAGAGTGAGGATACCATAAACCTTGTCTGTGGTTCCAATCAAATAACGAATGATTCATTTACTACAGTGATATGAGATTCTTTAGAGCAACTTGAAAAATCGTGCACATTTGCAGACACTAAACGTAATGTATGGTCGACTTGTAGTAAGGTCTAACAGGGATCTAGCCAATCCTCTCATCCACGTCTTTTCCAGGAGCATCCTTTTCGAGACATGTGGAGGGACTCATTGGAGTTTCAGACGCTTTACCTTTCTCGAGTCCAAATTTTTTAAGCTCTTAGGTTTACTTGGATTGGCTAATGAAAGTTTCATTAGTTGATTCCTTGATTTGTAGTCCAAGGAAGAATGTGAGTTCTCCCATTAAGCTCATTTCAAATTCTCCTTTCATAAGATTTGCAAAATTTTCACACAGAGAGGGGTTAGAGCTACCAAAAATAATCTCTTCAAACATATATTTAAATTATAAGAATATATAAACCTGATCTTTGAATAAAAATGGTTGTATCAATTTTCCCTCTTTAGAAATTGTTTTGAAGTAGAAATGTACTAAGTGTTTCATACCATGCCTTTGGAGTCTGCTTGAGACTATAAAGTGCTTTTGACAGCTTGTACACAAAATTAGGACAAAAGGGATTTTCAAAATCAGGGGGTTGTTTGACAAAAACTTCTTCTTTTATAAATCCATTTAAAAAAAAGCACTTTTTACATCCATTGAAAATAGTTTAAAACGTTTGAAGGATGCATATGCAAGTACGATACCAATGGATTTAACCTTGCTACGGGAGCAAAAGTTTCATCGTAGTGAATACCTTTCTGTTCAGAGTACCCTTGTGCAACTAGCCGAGCCTTATTTCAAATTACCTTGCCGTTTTCATCTAGCTTGTTGCGAAATACCCATTTGATTCCAATAACTGAGTAGATCTTTGGTCTCTCGATTATAGTCCATACTTGATTTCTTTCGAACTGATTAAGTTTTTTATTCATTGCTTGTACCCATTATTCATCTTCCATAGCTTCATTTATGGTTCTATTTGAGATATAAGGGCCAATCAAGCTTGTTTTCTTAGAGAGGATCTTGTCTGCATTTTGTCATCTAGTTTTCCAAGAATGTAATTCTCAGGATAGTTTACTTTATGTCTCCTTTCTCGGGGAATATTGGCTTTTTTCACTTGGTGCAATCAACTTCTCTTCTATGATAGTCGACTTCCCATTACCTGGCTCATGGGAGGCCCTTGAGATATTTGTGTTGGTTGATTCTGGGCATCTTTAGGGGTGGTTTCCAATGAACGATTATAAAAACTTTCATCAGTAACATCACTTTCCTGAATTCTAGGATTAGTATCATAAAAAATAATATGAACAGATTCTTCAACACTTAAAGTTCTTTTACTTAAATCTCGGAAAGCCCTGCTAAAAGGAGCATATCCTAAGAAAATACATCATCCCTTCTCGGATCAGATTTTTCAAGATTGTTCTTACCGTTATTGTGAATGAAACACTTACAGCCAAAATGATGAAAATAACTTATGTTGGGCTTCTTTCCTCACCATATTACATACGGAGTCTTCTTTAAAATTAGTCTAATTAGACACCTGTTGAGAATATGACAGGCAGTGCTTACCGCTTCTGCCCATAAATGATCTGGTAAGCTCCTATCAAGAAACATGGTTCTTGTATTTTGTAGAGATCGTTTTTCCATTTAACTACCTCATTTTGTTGAGGAGATCTAGGTGGAGAGAAATTTTAAGTGAATCCATTTTGAGCTCAAAATTCTTCAAATGCTTTATTCTCAAATTCACCACCGTGGTCACTGTGAATAGTGGTAATAAAATATTTTGCTTCTTTTTGAACTCTTCTACAAAAAGCTTCAAAGTTAGTAAAAAGCTTCATTTTTGTGAGCTAGAAAAATTACCTAAGTAAACCTTGAAAAATCATTGACGATTACAAAAGCATATCTTTGACCTCAAATGTTGGCAGTGCGAGTAGGACCAAATAGGTCCATGTGCAGAAGTTGTAGAGGTTTAGAGGTACGTACAATGTCTTTTCCTTTGAAAGATGAATGAGTCTGCTTACCCATTTGACATGTGTCACAAATATGATCCTTTTCAAACTTTAGCTTTGGCAGACGAGTAATAGCTCTAGTCTTGACAATTTTTCAACAACATTCATGCTTACGTGTCTAAGCTTTCGATGTCATAGCCATGGATTGCTTTGAACTGCAGTAAGACAAGTGAGTGATGGAAAATCAACATAATTTAAAATGTACATGTTATTTACCCAGTCTCCTATGAGAGCTAACTTTTTTCTCGGGATGTTTGATGATACAATTGGCTATGTTGAAAGTAACTTGAAATCCAGCATCACACAATTGACTAATGCATGGGAGATTATGTTTAAGTCCTTCCACCAAGTATACTTCGATTAGATCACAAGATAAACTGAGTGTGATAGTTCCGATTCTAGAGACTTCTCCTTTCTCAATGTCTCTAAATCTAACATATCCTCCATCTATTAGTTTTATAGTTTTGAAATTTTCTTTCTTTCCACACATATGTCTGGAGCATCCACTATCAAGTACCCACATACCCTTTTGTATAATTTCTAGAATTTCTCCTGCAAAGTAATAAGATTAGTTTCTTTTAGGTACCCAATCTTTATTTGGTCCTTGATGATTGATAATCTTTGGTCTCCAAATCCATTTGTCTGAAGAATATTTTCTATGATGGAAGGATTTGTGACCAATATCTCCACAATTGTAACAAGTAATATTAAAGATAGGATAGAAGGAGTCATAGTTTGAGATGGATCTATTTGATCTGTTTGAACTATGATTTGGAGAATTTCTTCAATAGATCTTTGTTTTGTAAGATCTAACAGAACTGTGGCTTGAAGATTTTTAATACTATTCAATTTCATTTTTACTTCTTTTGTTAGTAAGTAGACTTCAATCTGACTTGCCTCATGAAGAATCTACCAGTGTTTCTTTTCTTGATCAACTTTATTGTATTCATTAATAAAATTCGGTCAAAATTACATGTCTACAATGCGCATGACAAATCAATTCTTTCCTTTGATTGACTTGATTATATTTAGTCTTGGCTTTATCGGCTTGATCTTTATGATTTGATTTCCCTCAATTGTAAGCTTAACTGCTTGATCCTATATCGCATCCTTGATCTCCTCTCTGGAAACTTCCTTGTGTGTGTTCCCTTGATTATTGAAAGCTGTGACATTTGATCTGATGATTAAATATCTATTTTCCTTCTTGACTAGATCCCATCATGATTTGCTAGACTACTATATGCCTCTCTGAAAACTTCCTTGTGTGTGTTCCCTTGATTGTTGCAAGCTGTGATATTTGATCTGATTGATTAAATATCTACTTTCCTTCTTGACTAAATCTCATCCTGAATCGCTTGATTACTGCAGTCCTTTTGGAATTTGGAGTTTCGTTTCTTTCCTACATCATATGAATAGTTAGTGAATGTAATTGTCATTATTAAAATATATGAGTATGAGGTTAACAATCTCTCCCTTTGATAATGAAAACAAGGTTCAAGTAATAATATAGAAGATCAAAAAAGAAAGGAAAACTTCCCTGAAATATCGAGATCCATGTTAGGCTCCCCCTGATATCGTCAAGGCTCCCCCCGAGTTGATTGAATCTCCTAGATAATAAGTCTCCACTGAGGTGATTCAATTTCCACAATATTTTTATTTCCCTTTCACATAATCAAAAAGGCAAACAAAAAAAACATAATAGTCTAGATATACGAATAAGCAGTAGGAAGGCAAGAAGCCTTTAATATACAGTCCAAAATAAAACAGGAATATAACCCTGCAGAAAGGTGTCCAAAAGATAAGGCAGAAAGAATAGGTCACCAATAGTAATGGCTTTGGACCCCAAAAGTACTTCAGAGAGTTAATTACTCTCTCACTTAAATAGTAGTAAGATTGTTCCACATTCTTGGAGAGACTCGAGTAGGAGTCCTAAACTGGGATAGCAAGTTCGTTGTTGGAAGAGTCGACTCCTTCTTGAGTAATTCGACTTGCTTGATAAGTTTGTTGGCCGTGGCAATACCTTCTTGCTTAATACATGTCATTGGAATACGAAGCTTACCGATATTCTGTTGCTGTCTTGCTGAAGGTGGAACACTTTTTCAACGGCATCATATAGGGTCTGTAGTCCACGCTCTACAGCCACAATACGGGTTTTGAGTTCCTCAGAATCCTTAAGTAGAAGAGCGATCAAATTTGCAGATATTTTTGTTGGTTTTGCGGATTTCACCTTTCTTGGATAGTCCTTTTTTACTCAGTTGTTGTCTGTCTCGACATAACCCATACTTGAGAATGGCTGATATTTAGGAAGGAAGTACAGTAATACCCAATCTGTCGCGTAGACCAGAAAATCTTTTTTCAAGTAGGGATTTTGTAAAATATCAGTTAATTGATTTTTCGAGTCAACAAATTCCAACAAAAAACAACCATTTTCAATATGATCACAAATAAAATGATGTTTAATGTCAATATGCTTAGCTTGAGAGTGATGCAAAATATATTTAAAGAGACTGATAACACTTGTATTGTCGCAAAAAATAGGAACAACTTGAAATGACATGTCATAGTCTAGTAGTTGATGCATCATTCATCACAATTGAGTACCACAACTTTTAACATCAATATATTAAGATTTCATAGTAGAAAAAGTTACGTATATTGCTTTTTGATATGCCATGATATAAGAGAGTGTCCCAAAATTCGACATGTGCCACTAGTACTTTTTCTATCATTTTTATCACCTACAATGTCAGCATATGAATATCTAATTATGTCAAAATGCGAAGAGTGAGGATACCATAAACTTTGTGTGTGGTTCCAATCAAATAACGAATGATTCGTTTATTGCAGTGATATGAGATTCTTTAGAGCAACTTGAAAAATCGTGCACATTTGCAGACACTAAACGTAATGTATGGTCGACTTGCAGTAAGGTCTAACAGGGATCCAGCCAATCCTCTCATCCACGTCTTTTCCAGGAGCATCCTTTTCGAGACATGTGGAGGGACTCATTGGAGTTTCAGATGCTTTAACTTTCTCGAGTCCAAATTTTTTAAGCTCTTAGGTGTACTTGGATTGGCTAATGAAAGTTTCATTAGTTGATTCCTTGATTTGTAGTCCAAGGAAGAATGTGAGTTCTCCCATTAAGCTCATTTCAAATTCTCCTTTCATAAGATTTGCAAAATTTTCACACAGAGAGGGGTTAGAGCTACCAAAAATAATCTCTTCAAACATATATTTAAACTATAAAAATATATAAACCTGATCTTTGTCTGAACATTTGCCTCCACGAGTTATGAGAGTCTATCCTTCATTTGGATTTTCATCAACATCCTCTTTGATTTTGGTTGTTTCAGCAATAAATGCCATTGTTTTCTTCTTTTCTTCCTTGTTGTATCAATTTATATGATTTTGTTCATATGCCATAAGGTTTCCTCGAAGCTTTCCATATGTCATTTTTGTAGATCTCATTTTTTAAGAATAGCCACTTTAGTTTCCCATGCCTTAGGAAGACTTATGACAAGTTTGTTGACTTGGAGTGGATTTAAGTAGACTATTCCAAGTGATTTTAGTTCAAAAACAAATTTACTGAATCTTGAGAATATAGATTAACATTTTCATCATTGGTCATTTTGAATAGCTCGTATTCATTTACGAGTGAACTGATTCGAGCTTCTTTCACTTTAGTGGTTTCCTCATAAGTTACTTCTAGTTTGTCCCACATTTCCTTTGAAGTTTTCGTATTACTATTTTATCATATTCTGCTCCACTCACTGCACAATATAACAAACCTATAGTTCTGGCATTAGTTTGAATTACTTCTTGTTGTTCTTTTGTAATGTCGAATGATTTGGGATCAAAAGTTTTTTTTTGCCATCTTTTTCGGTTAACCCAGGAATAGGCTTTAGGTATTTCTTGATGACTATTCATGATTGATGGTCATTTGAGGAAACAAATATTCAGAATCTGTCTTTCTAGTGAGAGTAGTGTTGCCTGTTGAAATAGGGTGGTCGATGTGAGGAATGTCCGTCTTGAAGTAAATCGCTGGGAATTTGGTAGTATGTTATTTTATCTTTTCTCACGTTTGGTTAAAAATTTAATTTATGAGACTTGCTCTGGTACTAATTAAAATATAAGAGGAAGGGGGGGTGGGGGTGAATTAAAATATTTGTTCAGTCGATTGTCTATGAGTAGTAGTCGACTTCCCCCCAGGTTAGTTCAACAGAGTATAAAGGAATAATTTTCGGAAAGGTAAATGAACATAAAAAGTTTATACTGGTTCGGATGACCAATGTGGTGCCTATTCCAGTCCCCTTCGGTTTCAAGGGTTTCCTTAAAAACTTGATCAACTTGGTTTACACAATGGGTAGACGTTCGATTATGTCTGATGTGCAAATTAAATCTTCTAAACTTGACACTGTCTCTACTTGTATAACCTACTCTATGAATCTATTTTTCTCTTTTTCTTATATAATTGTTAACTCTTTGTGTACAAAGCTTTATCAAAGATGAAAGTAGATTGCAAATAAGTTCAACTGAAGTTGCGTGTTTCACACTAGTGATTGAGAAAAATTATATAGCATATGCTCTTGTCAGAAATCCATCGGTGTTTGAATCAAGGATTGTTGATCTTATCCTTGATTCACTTTGTAATTGATTTTCTGATTCATGTTCATATCAAATATGTACATGGCAAATCAATTCTTTCCTTTGCTTGACTTGATTATCTTTAGTCTTGGCCTTATCGTCTTGATCTTTATGATTTGATTTCCCTTGATTTTATGTTTGACTGCTTGGTCCTATATCGTATCCTTGATCTGCCTCTCTGGAAACTTCTTTGTGTATGTTCCCTTTATTGCAAGCTATGATATTTGATCTGATTGATTAAATATTTACTTTCCCTTTATTGCAAGCTATGATATTTGATCTGATTGATTAAATATTTACTTTCTTTCTTGACTAGATTTCATCATGATTTGCTTGACTACTATCTGCCTCTCTGGAAACTTCATTCTGTGTGTTTCCTTGATTATTGCAAGTTATGATATTTGATCGGATTGATGAAATATCTACTTTCCTGCTTGACTAGATCTGATCATGATTTGCTTGATTACTGCAGTCTTTTTGGAATTTAGAGTTTCTTTCCTTTCCTGCATCATATGAATAATTAGTGAATGCAATTGTCATTATTAAAACATATGAGTATGAGGTTAACAATTTTTTCTTTCTTGTTTTTCAAATATAACCTTATATAATTTTCATGAATATAAAATTTTATTTTTTAAAAATTAATTCAATATTAAAAAAATATTCTAATATTTTAAAAAACTATCGTAACCACAACCACAACAACTCTCTGGATGTTGGATAGGACGGTCTATCTTCTCAGGACCAAGGAGATTGCTTTGCTGAAGGTGCGATCGAAGCACCGTTCAATTTGTGAGGTGACTTTGGACTTGGAGTCCGACATGCGTGCAAGTCTTTTCTTTTACTGATGTTCGAGAACGAACATAATATTTAGAAGTGGATAATGTATGAGTCGGTCGGTTAGTTTTGAAAATTTTCATAAAATTACTCAACTCTTAATATTTTTCCAAGACATTTCTGAATGAGTTTTGAAATTGCTTTTGCATTTTGAGTTAAAAATTGTGAATTATGTTATTTTTTTTTAAATTGAAAGGCTAAAGTTGTTTAAAAAAAATTTCAGTGTCTCTTGGAGTTTCGAGTCCCGGGATGGATTTTCATTGATTCCATCAAGTTGGAAATGTGAAAATTAGTTTAAGAGAGTTGTTTGTCTTATTCAGAGTCTTTTTGAGGATTTAAGTTACAAAATTAAAAATTTGTAAAATTTAGTCTTTAAATTTGTTTTGATCAACATTTGAGTTTGAATACTCGAATTTGAATTTTGGCATTTCTATTGGATTCGGGGGATGATTTTACACTTAGATATGGTCTTGTTTGAATTTTTAGAGGTCTCGAGCTTGATTTAATCTTTTTATGCGTTATGATTAGTTTCTTGTGACTTACATCCGGGTCAAGAAAAACTTGGATATGTGTTTTGACGATTTCATTGTGTCTGTAGCGTCCATTATACTCAAATAACATATATGATTTGTATGTACGAGTTTTCAAATAAATCTTGAGGTCCCTTTCGATGATTTGTTATTTGGTTCTTTGTTGCTCGTTTCTGATGCCTTCACTTTTATGATGAGATCTTTGCTTTTGCAAAGATCGTGTTACCAAGGAGGTCTCGCTGACCCTCACTTTTGCAAATTTTTCTTTAGCGAAGGTCGGCTCCCAAAAGGGGTGGCTAGTAACTAGGCGAGGTTCACTTTTGCGATCCAAGGGTCGCGAGCGCGATGACTTCATAAGCTAACTTGGTTCCTCTTTTGCGAGATCGAAGAGAGATTTTAATCTGAAATTTTGGGTTTGACCCATTTTTCTCCATTTTGAGTTTTAAAAAAATTCTTAGAGGCGATTTTAAAAATATTTTGCGTGGTGAATCATTTGGGTAAGTCTTTGTAACTCTATAACTTCAATTTCCTTTAATCATTTGTGGATTTTAACATTAAAACCTCATATTTTCATTGGCAAAAGATAAGGTTTTTCAAGAATATGAATATTAAAGCAAAATAGTGATTATGAATTGTTTTTCACTCATTTTTTTAACATAATTTTCACAATGAATTCCAAGTGGCTTGGGTAGAAATTTTCGTATTCAATCCTTATTTTCAGAATTGTATATTTTAGTTGATTTGACCTATTTTCAAATTGTATGGTATGATTGTCGTTATTTTTGAAATTCTTACTATGAGTACTTGGTTGGAGTAGATTGTGTGGCTTTGGACATCATTCAGAAAGGAAAGACTCAAGTCTCAGATTGACTATTGATTGAGTTATGACAAGTGACTTTTTAAACC
The DNA here is from genome assembly GCF_036512215.1 of Solanum lycopersicum. Lineage (NCBI taxonomy): Eukaryota > Viridiplantae > Streptophyta > Magnoliopsida > Solanales > Solanaceae > Solanum > Solanum lycopersicum. The sequence continues at coordinate 53,304,032 of NC_090810.1, read as the reverse complement.
TTGTAAAACTTGTAGAAATTCATATTTCCTTTTATTATGTCTGTTTGGAAATATATAAATGAGGTGATGGGTTCAATTATTTCACTTGATTAATATTAATGAATAAAATGGGGGTTAATAAAAAAAAGAAATGTGTTGATAGTTGTTCTTTGTGAATTTCCTTTTTATGGACCCTAATTTGTTGATTGATGAAATGCTTTGATGACATTGTTGTAGACTTGAATTGCTTGAGTTTTTATCTCTTTCATATGGTGTAAAATTGTTTATTTGCACCCTGATGAGACATGTGATGATAAAGTCCAAGGAAAATGCTTCTGATTAGTAATGTTACATCGAAAAAAAATTATTCTAACAAGTGATCTGATATAATGCCAAAAAAATGGTTCTTGTTAGTGATATTATGCCGAAAGAAAACGATTCTGAAAAGTGATGTAATATAAAGTCAAAGGGAATCAAATAGTTCCGGTAAAATGATGTGGTATAAAATCGAAGAAAAATGATTCTTCCTGATGATATTGTGGCCAAGAGAAATGGTTCCGACAAATGTTTGATTATTGTGATTTGTTGAATTTGATATTTGCGATTGATATACTTGATAATTGTTGGTTGTCGGAATGTGATTGTTAAGCCTTGGGAACTGTTTATTACAAAACTGTTAGGTTGAGCTGATTTATATGCAGATTGTAGTTGAGACGGGTTGATTGGGATGAAAGGAGTACTCATTTTCTAACTTAGTTTTGATTTGTTTAGGTGGTTACTTGTTGAGTACCATGTTATTGGGTACTCACTCCTTACTTCTACACTTGTGTAGTTTTCAAGTTCGGACTTGTATGATCTTTCTTTTTCATCTATTTTCAAGGCTTTTGAGATAGTTGTTTATCATCCTGACGGACCCTCTAATTTCTTATTTTTTGCTTTGTTCTGTTCAAGAAACAAAGACATTGTGAATGCTACTTATCTTTCTTATTATGTTTTACTATAATAATGAGTTATATATGTGATAACTAGATTTTTATGGCGACCTAGAATAACTAAGTTTTTTGCTCTTGAATGATATTACGATTTTACTTTCCGCATCTTCTTTCGTATTTTTGGATTTAAGCTGACTTGTCTTGGTGAGTTTAGAGGAGCATCATCGCGTCTATTTTCGGACCGTGATAATAGATGTCATGGATGGACCTATATACACTTTTCCAGGTGCTCAAGCACCAATTAAGTTCGATGTAAAATTGTTTTTCCATTTATATAGTAATATCTTCAATATTTGACTTTGTTAAATGTAATCCCTTGATGGGGGCTTTGACTTAAACTAGTTTGAAAGCTATATTTTTTTGGGATGCCAAGAGTTCAATTCTCATTGATAACAATTTCTTATACATTTTTTTATTTTCCTCTTTCCCTCCCAATATAAACTCTCACATGTTCTTCTCTTTTTAACTTTTTTTGTTGATTTTTTTTATGTTTTATGAATTTCTCGACTTAAATATTTTTTAAGAGTCACATTCGATCACTTATCTTATTTTTCTTGAGTTTTTTTTGGCTATTTTGTTAAGAACTCCTTTAAGCTATTTCCCCCCTAAAGCTGATATTTTTTTTGGTAGTATTAATTTTATTTTTTCTTGTTAATATTTTTAATATTGTCTTTAATGTTATAAATCCATTGAATGAGTGGATAGTCCATAAATTTAGTACATGAACAACCATTATTCACTAGGTTTCATGAACCTTTTTGGATAGGAATGTATCTATTTACTTTTGGAGTGATTTTTCACTCTATAAATAGGGTTGTTCATTCACTATTGTATGATATACATATAAGACTTACATATACTTGAATAAGAAGAAAAGTCCTCTTCTTCTATCTATTTCTCTTATCTTCTTCTCTTTATGATTTTAGTCTTATGAGCTTGATTTTATAATACGTTATTAGCACGAGACTCTATCCAATTGAGAGTGAGTTCTTGTTTTTCGTTAGCTCATATTTTGGTTGATCTCGTTATGAAGATCAAAGTATTATATGCATAAAATCGGGTATGTATTTTCTAAAATATTTTATGATTTAGAATAAGATAGTATTCAGTCACTAACAATTATCAGGAATCGAAGACATATACTACTATTGGTTGAATATGACATGTTATACACAACTTCTTAAATGGAAGAAGGTATAAAATTTCAATAGCATAAGTTTGAATATTATTTTGATTGTTTTGAAAGACTCAAAGGGTGAGTCATGTTGTACTTCGGTCTATTATACCGTTGGTTAAGAGTAAAACGATGGGTTCAAGTCTCATCACACCAAAAAGGGCAAGACATCAGGTTAAAGTCCGGATGCACCATAATGAAAAAAATAATTGAGGATAAGATGATAAATTCAAGTTCTATCGCACCAAAAGGGTAAGACATCAACTTGAGTTTTGATGCAGCGTGATGATAATGTATTGGGTTCAAGTCTTATAGAATTATGGCCTAATGTTCCTTGTATGGATAAGACATTGAGTTTGAGTCTCAATGCACCATAGTGGTGATAAAATGATGATTGAGGAAAAATAATAAGGCTTTGATGAAAAGCCTTGAAATTCGTCCTATTGAATTTGCTTCATTCCTTGAACAGAATGTGGTAGCAACATATGATAACTTTGAAATCTGATGTTGACTTGCTCTATTCGATCGTATGAATGTGGTAGCAGTAAATAATTAGTCTAAAAGATGACAAATGATTAACGATATGAAAAGGGCATGAAGGGACGGAATTATAATAGTCATCATTGTGATAATGATAAAAGCAAGAACACTATGAGTTCTTCAAATAGTCCTTCAAAATGTGAAGACAATTTTTATTATCAAAATGGTATGAAATGTCATTAGACTTGTGAATGTTGTCAATCCAATAATTTAACAAGTTTATAAATCCTCTATCACGAGACAAGAAGATAAATTGGTGGTACACTTGATCTTTCAAAGTGATGTTGAGGCGTGTCATGGAAATATGATGAATTTTAAAACATGACAATATACTTATAATGCAAATTTATGAAGTACATATAAATGATTAGTCCATTCCTTGAAGAGAGTGTGATTTTTGATGAGTATCGTGAATGCTCGATCATTCTATAAGAGAATGAGTCAAGATGTGATAAAATCATTATGGATTGAATATATGCCACAACTCACATCTATGGGAGGTTTGAGAAAAAATGATATATGTCAAAACTCACCTCTACGGGAGGTTTTAGAGGAAATAAATTTTATTTGGCAGAAATGCCTAAACGTATTGTACGTTTATACCTAACTATAGTATGTTTATTATGAACTACCGAAAGGGAAAAAGAAAGAAATAGTTCTTGCCTATAAGGGTTGTGGTCATTATTGTGTGGCACAACAAATTTGTCATTGGTTGTGTACCTATGGTACAACAAAAGTAAATCAAGAAAGACGTCTTACTCGTAATGATTTTGACCATGACAATAATCATATAATTTCCTCCTTGAAGGAGATGCTCACCATAAGGATGGTGTCATGCAATATGTGATAGTACACAAAATTAATTGCAAGCTCTAACGAGTTGTGCTATTATCAGAGGAATAATATTGGGGTTGTAATAAGTCTCAAAAGAAACTTTTTAAGTTTCGGATGAATTGAAAATAAATATTGAGACTATAAATTACTACAATCGAAGAGGATTATAAATATTTATGTAAAAGATTACCCCACTTTTTCTCTTGTTTGTTGCAGACTAACATGAACATGCTGATGAAGTTACATGCAAAAGTAAATTATATGTGTACTGAAATAAAGATTAGTTGGCATGACCGGTTGACCATTCTGGTTTAAATGTGATGCAAATGTAATTGAGAATTCATGTGGATTATATGATGAAGAAATAAAGATTCTTCAAGAATTCTCTTGATAAAATGATCATTGTACCAGCTAAGGTTGGGATTGTAATCCCCTAAAATTTTTGGAACATATAAAAGGGTAAATATGGGCATGTTCATCTGCCAAGTGGATCATTTGCAACTATATGATCGATGCATCTATGCGATGGTCACATGTTTTTCGTTGTCAACTTACAATTGGTTTTGTAAGGTTGTTTGCTCGAATTGTTAAAATTGAGATCACAATTTCAAACTATGAAATTATATTGATAATGCTGGTTGGTTTAGCAGAAATTGTATACCTAATTATAGCTAAACTATGGTTATGAGAACAAAAACTCCCAAATGAGATTTGGTATGAGATAAGTAACATATATCAACCACAATGTACGAAAATTGGAGATATCATCACCAAAAAATTAAGTGATGTTTTAATCAAGGGAAGTATAATACGCGTTGCACTCTTTTTTCCTTGACCTAGTTTTTTTCCACTGGGTTTTCCTAGCAAGGTTTTTAATGAGGCAACAAATAGTGCGTATCAAAAGATACCTTCACTAGAATTTTTTCCTGTTGGATTTTTCCTAGTGAGGTTTTAACGAGGCACATTATCTATAGACATCCAATGGGGAGTGTTATAAATCCATTGAATAAGCCGATAGTCCATAAAGTTAGTACATGAACAACCATCCATATTCACTAGGTTTTATGAACTTTTTGGATAAGAATGTATATATTTATTATGATAGTTAATATGGTGGCTTTTGGAGTGATTTCTCACTCTATAAATAGGATTGTTCATTCACTATTGTATGATATACACATAAGACTTACATATACTTGAATAAGAAGAAAAGTCCTCTTCTTCTATCTATGTCTCTTGTGTTCTTCGCTTTATCATTTTAGTCTTATGAGCTTGATTTTATAATATTTAAATAATTATATACTTCAGCTCTATATTTATATAATTTTATAGTAAAACTTATGAACATCCACAAATTGAAAGTTGTAAATCTGCCATTATAAATACGTAGTACTTGAGTATTATTCTAACCATTTGATATTGTACGGTTATAAATTTAATTAGAAGCTTTGCGGACACTATAAAATTGTCATATATATCTCTAATCTCACTTGTCAATTGCATTAGTATGGATTGTTGGCCAGTGTTGCTTATAGTTTTTTTTTAAAAAAAACTCATTACGTGATTACAATAATAAATATGATTGAATTTTATAATTAAGAAAAAATATTTTATGAAAAAAATAAAAATAAAAGATTAAAAAAACAAAATAAATGGAGGTCATATAGAGGTGTCATATCAACGATTTTGAAATCAAATTTATATATATATATATATATATATATATATATATATATATATATATATATATATATATAATGATTGGACTGATTTTCTTTTTGAAAATTAAATTATAAGATTTTAACTGGCATTCTATGCTATATTTTTTAATCACATTGATATGCAAAAAAATTACAATTTATAATATTTTATTGATAGTTTTTTGAATACATACATATGTTTTTTTTTAAAATATCAAATAAAGAAGATCTAATTTAATTTTAAAAATTAATTAAATTATTTTTAAAAAATGTAATATGAATTAAAAGTAAACTTGAGAGTAATTATTTTTTGACAGTAACCTTGAACCATTGCTCCTCCTAAAAAATAACCAATTTGGCTGAATCAGGAAACAATCCAATCTTCTAATACTCCTTTCATCCATATTATAGAATATAAATTAATTTGATTCCATATGAAATTTAAGAAGAAAAAAAATCAAAAAAAGTTTATGATCTATAATAAATAGTTTTATTAAGAATGAAATTGATATTTAAATTACTTAATATAGATATGAATTATTTTTGGGATTTCGCAAGAAAAATAATTGTCCTCTATGAGGTGGGTCCTTAGGCATTGATATTTGAGCCCCACTTATCTTCTGACTGTTATTGGCCAACAATAATAGAGTGGCCCACAATAATGTTATGAAAAATTAATTATTGAAGATGTGAAAAAAAAAAGATAAATAAATTGTTGGTCCATGCATGAGGATATGAAGATCATGGAACAAGGATAATTCTCTCCATAAATGCATTGGAAAATATTCATGATGTCACAATTTTCTTCCAAGAGTATTCACTATTATGCCAAGGCCTGCAATTAAGCTAAGATAAATAAGAATGAATTAGTACTTCATTGGTTTTATGTTATATACCTTCTGTCTCATTTTATGTGATATTTTTTATTTTGAAAGAGTCAAATAGCTCTTAATTTTGATCGGACATTTGCTTAAGGATTTTTAAATTGTTTAAAATGAAATTTATATATTTATAAACTACGTAAAAAAGTAGTATAAGTCACAATAATTGATGATAATTCAAAATGTTAAAATGATCTATGAAAAAATTACGATCATAGATAAACGTGTTTGAATCTCGAAATGTGAAAAGTGTTACATAAAATGGGATGGAAGGAGTATGTATTTGTTTGATTTGACACAAGAGTTTAAGAATTCTTTTTTAAAAACTTGTGATCTAAAATAAATGCCAGAGTAGATGTGTCTGAAGTTATAAATTATCCTCTTTGTCCACTTTTAATCAGACTATAAGAACTTTGACTATAAATCGTTTCATTAGGAATGAAATTGACATTTTAAAGTTACTTAATATAGATATGTATCATTCATTTTGAAACTGATTAAAAAAAATAGTAAATCATATTAAATGGGAAATATTAGTTACCCCTCCCTTCCAATTCGTAAGAAATAATTTAATTCTGCACAATATTTATCACAGTTCCAAATATATTTGTAGAATTATGACTTATTCATTAAAAAGTAAAATAAATAATTTTAAAATTAATTTGTTGGTAAATATTTTAATAAGAATAAAATAGATATTTTTAAATTAAATCGTTACTCTAATTATCCTATAATAATTGTTTACTATACTAATTTTGGATATCCAACAATATTTGTCAAATCAATGGATAGTTTACACTTAGTTCTTAGTTTATTCTAATCAATCAATGGTCATTTCATTATTACATTTTTTGAGACATTGTATTTATTTAATTCAAGTGGTGACACAGTAAAATTAACATTCTATTTATAGTTTATTAAAAAGTATGGAAGGTAACACTAGTAGACAAGTATTATTGAACAGAGAGAGTATTAAATATAGATATATCATTCTTTTTAAAATTGACTAAAAAATGAATTATATAAACTGAGATCGAGGAAATATTACTATATTTACTATTATTTATAAATGTTTAAATACTCCATCTTTTCACTTTTACTTGTCACTTATTTCTAAAATAATTTTTTATCTTTACTTGTCACTTTTGACATATTAAAAAATGACAATAATTTTTTTTCATGTTCTGTCCTCTATACTAAATACTTATTTTCCAAGACATCATTTATTAGAAATAGTTTGATAAAATATTATATTAATAATTGTTTTGATAAGTGTATCAAGTTAAAATGTGTCAACAATAATTGAATGGAGGGTGTAATTAAAATACCTTAACTGATCGTTAGTTGTGACTTTTTATTTTTTTCCACGTTGCAATCTAGGTCCCTTATTTCATATTTTTCCTATTTTTAATTACACATTTATTTTTTTAGTTATTCTTAATTATTTGTCCAATTTGACATATTAAGAAATGACAATTTGAAGTTTATGACACTGACATAATTCTAATCTGAGCATGTTTACCAAAATTTTTACCAAAGTCAAATTTTGACTAAAATTTAAAAGTTAAAACGTCTAATGACACAAACTGAATATGAGAGCCTCAACATCAACGCTGATTTATAAAAAAAAAAAATTAACTTCAATTGACAAATTTACCAACTATTCAAATATAAATTAGCAATTAATAATTTACCAATAAATTTTATCACAGTTGCTAATAGTTATAATTCAACTAAACATGCATATGTAAACCAACTAATAATTAATATGTTGATAAATTTTACCAATGAATTAATGATATGTTAAAATATAACCAACTATTTTAATGATGTAAGTAATTTACTGACTACAATATTTTTATTTGTCGGCAATTTTTCAACTAACTGAATATTGATTGACAAGTTTACCAATAAATTACATTTCGTTATTAATTTATCAGCACATTTATATTTGGTTGGTAAATTTAGCAACATAATCTTGGCGTTATTTACCAACCAATATACGCGTCGTTGGTAATATTATCAACAAAAGGTATGCGTTAGTAATATATCAGTTGGTAATCCATTGATACAATGTTGCTAAATTTGGCGCCATTTTTTGCCGCAGTATTTTCCAACTAAAATACGTAGAAAGTGTTAATTTGGTTGGTAATCAATTAGAATTTCGTTGTTAAATTTTAAAAAATAATTCAATTAGAAATATGTTGGTGATTGTTAATAGGAAACTAACTAATTTAAATTGTTAGTAAAAATCTGTTGGTAATTTGGAGGTTTTTTTTTTTAAGTGGGTGAACTAAATACAAAAGATTACTTCTGTTCGATTTACACTTTGTAATTCCAGAATAAGATGTTAAAATTATTAGTAATAGCGGATTAACATGTTGTGATGAATATTTTGTTGAAAAATATGAAGAGCATTAACTATGAGTTAAAACGTTATAAAATCTTTTTTGCTAGAGAATTTGGTCTTGATATTTTATATATGTTATTTTTTTAAAAATGTTCTTATCCTTTTAATTTTAATATTTTTAACTAAAAAATGTAAAAAAATTAGTTTATTTTAAAATTAAAAAGAATATTCTAAAATTTTTGATTTCTGACCAAAATTTCTGACATTTAGCATTATCTTTTTTAAAAGCAATATTTGTTCCTCTTCATCAGAGATCAGTATGGGGTTGATGCAAATAACTTTGTTCAAATGATAATTCTTGTAAGGAAAAATAGTGGAGAAATTATAGTTAGGAAAAACAATGATATTTTTAGTTATAATTTTTTTGATTAAAAAAATTGTGTGTTTCTAAGAAAAGAGTAATAATTATCGATAGATCACGCCTTGAAATTAACTTTTTTTTGAACTTAATCAAATGTCAATATAGATATTGGACATTATTTTTCATCTTCGTTTTATAGGATTGATTATCACCACTTCTATGATCAGTTGTGTGTATGTTCACAGACTCAAATATAAAGAAACTTGTACTCACTTCGCTAGCGTTTGGTCATGGATTTTCAAATATTTTTGGCAAATATTACTTGGGTGAAATTTCACCATGTGTTTGGCCATAAAATTTGAAAAATATATTTTACCTTTTTAGAAAAATATGATTTATACGCACAAGTTTTAAAAACTATCAAAACTAACTAAAAGTTTGTATTACAAGTCAATTGAATGTTCGTTACAACAATAACAAATAGTGTCCATGACACTAAAGCAATGTGATAATTTGGAGTGAGTGCAACAAGAATTATTCCATACATCGTGAAGTAGACGAAACACATGACTTTGTTACCTAGAGCCAATTTTTAATAATTTTCATCAACAATCATATCACTATTTAATATTCACTAAATATTTCATCATTATTTTGGTGTTCACGTAAAAAATTATGTAATACAACACAAACAACTACTAGAGAATGTGTTTTTGTAAAAGATAAAAGATTGGGGTAAAACTTTAATTTTTAAAATATCTCAAATAATGAGATTTGGCCCAAATACTAGAAAAAACTAGTATTTGAAAATTTGAGATATTTGCCAAAAATATTTGTCAAATAATGGCAAATTGTATGGACAAACATTATTTGTCAAATTTTTCCCATATATTATTTAGAAAATTTATGGCCAAACGGATCCAAATTCATTTCATACTAAGTGAATTTGTAAGATAATACACACTCACTAAGAAAAATATTTTAAGAAATAAATTTTTTACTATTGCGTTTTTGCTTATTCCAATGTTACTCTTAAAAGTTAAGATAGTCATTACTCAAATAAGTCTGAAAAATGTAAAACTTCACAAAAGGGATGAACAAATATGATATTTATCTTAAACTTTGAATAATTTAATTATTTTTAATAATTAAAAAAAGATAAAAAATTAACTTATATACTTTTTCCAATCCCTTCATTAAATTACCTTGTATATTTTTTCAAAAAAAACATAGTACGCATAGATTTCGGCGTAAAACAAGTTTTGAGTTTTGTAATTTAATAAGCTTCCTTTTTTGAGGTATTATCTAGTGGAATATTTATCCCAAGATTCCTGGGATTCTTCACTAAGATTTTCTAGTTGACAACAATATTATATTATATTAAAAGAAAAGAGGATAAATATTTTCAAATGATATCCAGAGAATCCTCACATGGTTATGATATACTACAACATAAGTGCATGTGTTCTCGGAGAAAAACATGCCATCAAACATGGATCAAACAATTATACACATAAACCCATAGATTATTAGTCCACACTTAATGTGTCATTTGTTTGCTTTTTAATGAAGGTCAGATTCTTAATTGTTCAGACTTAACCCATCAAATTCACATATTTGAGGTGTTTTATTAAAATTTTATTTCAGACAACTAATTTTATTGAGACTTTATATGATTAAAGTGTCACGACCCAAATCCGGGCCGCGACTGGCATCCACACTTATCCTCCTATGTGAGCGAACCAACCAATCTAAACCTTAACATTTCAATGTAATATCAACAGTAAATAATGCGGAAGACTCAAACTCATTAAATAAAACCAATCCATTAACTATTATTATCCCCAAAATCTGGAAGTCATCACCACAAGAACATCTACGATCAAATGACTAAGCTAAGAGAATTCTAAAAGCTAAAAATACATAAGAAGCTAGTCCATGCCGGAAGTTCAATGCATCAAGACTTGAAGAAGAAGATCCAGTCCAAGCTAGAAGCATTAGCTCACCCTGAATTTCCGATGTAGTAAGACTGGCTTGAATTACTGTTGAGTCGAAGACGACGGCACGTTTGCTGCACTCCACAATTAACAAAGAAGAAAACATAAAAGTAGGGGTCAGTACAAAACACGGGTACTGAGTAGATATCATCGGCCAACTCAAAATAGAAAACAATATATATTAAGCAATATCATAAAATCAACTAATATCCTTAGCATGCAGCATTTACAGTTACCATAACCCTTGGTTACAACACCAAGCACATCAATGAGGACTCACGCCTCCTCATCATACTCATTTGGAAATTCGGTTCATTAGTTTGAATATATTAACCTCTTTCAAGATTCATTATCTTTATTCCCCTCGTGTCGGTACGTGACACTCCGCTCCTCAATATACTATCTTGGTACCGGAACGTGGCACCCGATCCCTAATCTCACTACTTTCATTCATCAAGTCTTCTTTTATACCAAGGCATCATCATTAACAAAGTAGATTAGGGTTTCTTTTCAAGATTTGGGATTCAATAGCTTCATCATGCTTATTTATTCATAATTACATAATCACATCATTCATGCAAGCATACAATTAAGCATATAGAAGGTTCACAATACTACTAACACATATCATTCGCTATTAAGAGTTTACTACGAATAGCATGAAAACCATAACCTACCTCCACCGAAGATTCGTGATCAAGCAAGCAAATTTTCCCAAAGCTTTGTGTTTTTCCCCTTCTCGATCGTCTCTCTCTCTCTCTATCGATTCCCCTTCTCTCTCTTTCTGTTCTTTTCTATTTTCTTTATTCAAACCCTCTTTCTTTTACCCTAATTAGTATAAAATTAAGAATAAAAGATGACAATAATAACCCACTAATTAACTTAAGGTTACCTCTTTTAACCCCCAAGTAATTAGAATTATTAACATTAACCCTCTAACTTTATAATTAAAGTAGGAATAGTCCAAAACGTCCCTTAAAACGTGTAAAGAAATCTGACCCAGACTGGGATTACGCAACCTGCGACGGCTCGTCGTGCCTGCGACGGTCCGTCCTGCAGGTCGTCGCAAGGTTCAGAGAATGGATTTTCATTGAAGGCTCTGTGACGGTCCGTCACGCCTGTGACGGTCCATCCTGCCATTCCGTCACGAAGTTCAGAGAGTCGATTTTCAGTACCCAATTTCATATTTTCTAAGTGTTTTGAAACGAGACCCTGCGACGGTCCGTCGTGCCCATGACGGTCCGTCGTGGGGTCCGTCGTTTCTGCCCGTTTTTCCAGAATTGAAGTCTGCTGCTCAAAACAACTAAACAGGTCGTTACAATAGATACCAATTTACCCATCGTTCATCCCCGAACGATCACAAGAAGGAAAACAAGGGCGAAAATGAGTACCTGAATCTGTAAACAGGTGTGGGTATCTTTCTCGCATATCGACCTCCTTCTCCCAAGTTGCTTCTTCAACCGGCCGATTCTTCCATTGCACCTTGATGGATGCAATCTCCCTTGATCTCAACTTGCGAATTTCCCTATCTAGAATGGCAACAGGTTCCTCCTCATAAGACAAATTCTCGTCAAGCAGAACTGAATCCCAACGGATAATGTAGTTTCCATCCCCATGGTATCTTTTCAACATCGACACATGAAATACCGGATGCACTCCGGACAACCCTGGAGGCAAGGCTAACTCATAAGCCACCTCCCCTACTCGTTTAAGTACTTCAAAGGGACCAATGTACCTTGGGCTTAGCTTGCCTCTTTTACCAAACCGCATCACCCCTTTCATGGGCGAAACCTTCAGCAAGACTTGTTCCCCCTCCATGAACTCTAAGTCTCTAACCTTTCGATCTGCATATTCTTTTTGTCTACTTTGCGCTGCTAGAAGCTTTTCTTGAATAGATTTCACCTTCTCCATCGAATCCCTCAAGAGATCAGTACCCCAAGGTCTAACCTCGAACGCATCAAACCAACCAATGGGGGACCTACATCTCCTACCATACAATGCTTCAAATGGAGCCATATCAATGCTTGAGTGATAGCTATTATTGTATGAAAATTCCGCTAAGGGTAAGAAGCTATCCCAATGGCCACCAAACTCTATAACACATGCGCGAAGCATATCCTCCAACACTTGAATCGTTCTCTCAAACTGACCATCGGTCTGAGGATGGAACGCAGTACTAAGGTCCAACCTAGTACCCAATTCCTCATGCAATGTTTTCCAAAATTTAGAAGTAAACTGCGTACCTCTATCTGATATGATGGAGAGTGGAACCCCATGCAACCGAACAATTTCTGAGACATAGATTTTGGCTAACTTCTCTGCATTGTAAGTCACCTTGACCGGAATGAAATGAGCAGACTTAGTTAACCTATCAACAATCACACAAATAGAGTCATACTTACCCAATGTCTTTGGAAGACCAACCACGAAGTCCATTGCAATTCTCTCCCATTTCCATTCAGGAATGGGCATTCTCTGAAGTGTTCCTCCGGGTCTCTGGTGTTCATACTTTACTTGTTGACAGTTTGGACATTTGGCGATAAAGTTCACAATATCACGCTTCATTCTACTCCACCAAAAGTGTTGCTTTAGGTCACGGTACATCTTGGTTGCACCCGTATGTATCGAATACCTTGAACTATGAGCCTCTGTCAGAATGGTGTTGATCAAATCATCGACACGGGGTACACACACCCTTCCCTTAATCCTAAAAACACCTTCCTCATCGATCGTCGCTTCTTTAGCCTCTCCTCGCAACACTTTATCTCGGATCCGGATCAATTTTTCATCATTAAACTGCTTTCCCTTAATCTTGTCAAGGAAGGAAGATCTTTCCTCCACACAAGCTAAAAATCCTCCCTTCTCATTTACTTCTAATCTCATAAGGTCGTTAGCCAGAATCTGAACTTCTCTAGCCAATGGGCGTCTAGAAGCTTGCAAGTGAGCTAGACTTCCCATGCTTCCCGCCTTTCTACTTAAAGCATCCGCTACAACATTCGTCTTCCCCGAATGATACAAAATAGTGATGTCGTAGTCCTTCAGTAGTTCCATCCATCTCCTCTGTCTTAAGTTCAAATCTTTCTGAGTAAAGACATACTGTAGGCTACGATGATCCGTATAGACCTCACACTTAACCCCATATAAATAGTGTCTCCATTGCTTTAATGCAAACACTACCGCGGCCAATTCCAAATCATGAGTTGGATAGTTACGTTCATGCACTTTTAATTGTCTTGAAGCATAAGAAATCACATTCTTCTCTTGCATTAGCACTGCACCCAAACCCGAATAGGATGCATCACAATAGACAATGAAATTCTTACCTTCCACTGGCAAGGTGAGAATTTGTGCAGTAGTCAACAGAGTCTTGAGCTTCTGAAAGCTTTCCTCACACTCATCCGACCATTCAAATGGAACATTTTGCTTAGTCAAGTTCGTCAGTTTGGAAGCAATAGAAGAGAATCCCTTGACAAATCGGCGGTAGTAGCTAGCTAACCCAACAAAGCTCCTTATTTCTGACACATTAGTAGGTCTTACCCAATTCTTCACTGTCTCAATCTTAGAAGGATCCACCATCACTCCATCCTTAGAAACCACGTGCCCCAAGAAGGACACTGCATCTAGCCAAAACTCACACTTAGAAAACTTGGCATAAAGCTTTTTCTCCCTCAACATTTCCAATACCATTCTCAAATGCTCCTCATGTTCCTCCTTGCTCTTTGAGTAAACCAATATATCATCAATGAATACGATCACAAAGAGATCTAGATATGGCTTAAAAATCCCGTCCATCAAGTTCATGAAAGCAGCAGGGGCATTCGTAAGACCAAAAGACATCACTACAAATTCGTAATGTCCATACCTCGTTCGAAAAGCAGTCTTTGGCACATCCGTTGCCCGTATTTTCAATTGATGATAACCGGATCTCAAGTCAATCTTAGAGAAGACACAAGCACCTTGTAACTGGTCGAACAAGTCATCAATGCGAGGAAGAGGATACTTGTTCTTTATGGTTACCTTGTTCAACTGCCGGTAGTCTATGCACATCCGAAAACTCCCATCCTTCTTCTTTACAAACAAAATCGGAGCACCCCAAGGCGATGCACTTGGTCTAATGAAGCCCTTGCTCAACAACTCTTGAAGTTGGGATTTTAACTCTCTTAACTCCGCGGGAGCCATTCTATAAGGGGGTATAGAAATGGGGCGAGTTTCCGGTTCAAGATCAATACAGAAATCGATATACCTATCTGGTGGCATACCAGGAAGGTCTGCAGGGAACACATCCAGAAACTCACAGACCACCGAAACCGACTCAATCGAAGGTACTTGGGTAGTGTCATCCTTGAGATGTGCCAAGAAAGCCAAACACCCTTTACTAACCATTTTTTTAGCACGAAGGAAGGAGATGATACGCACCGGATTGGAAGTGTAGTCACCCTCCCAAACTAACGAATCTGTCCCAGGCTTGGCTAACGTCACCGTGTTAGCATTACAATCCAAGATCGCAAAATTCGGAGAAAGCCAAGTCATACCCAGAATTACATCAAAGTCAACCATTTATAAGATAACCAAATCTATATAAGTGTTGCTCCCCACAAAATTCACCAAACAAGACCTATATACTTTTTCAACTATCACAGACTCACCCACCGGAGTAGAAGCACGAATAGGTATGTCAAGTAATTCACAAGGTAAATTTAGACCATTAGCAAATGAAGAAGATACATAAGAAAATGTGGATCCAGGATCAAACAATACAGAAGCCATGCAATCACAAACCGAAAGATTACCTGTGATGACAGCATCTGATGTCTCCGCTTCTGACCGTCCAGGGAAAGCGTAACAATGGGCCCTTTCGTTTGTTTGTCCGTTGCCCCTACCATGTTGTGATGTAGTGGCTCCAGTTTGCCCATCACCCCGACCGTTTTGGTGACCACCATTACTTCGACCACCGCGTCCTCCAGAATGACGACCTCTTCCATAACCACCTCTACCTCTAACATTTGGAGGTCTGTAACTCTGTTTTGGACAATACCTCTTAATGTGTCCGATCTCCCCACATCCATAGCACTCTCTGGGTTCATACATAGGTCTCTCAGAGAAGTGTTGACCGGTCTGAGGTGGACCTCCAACTACAGTCTGTAGTGAAAACTGAATTGGTCGGACTGAGTAACCTCCGGAACCTTGTCCTCTAGAGTAAGAACCATTAAACTCACCTCTCTTTCGAAACCTTTTTGATGTAGTTGCCATGGTGAAGTCATCTGGCTTCACTCCCTCCACCTCTACCACAAAGTCTACCACTTCTTGGAAAGATTTCGCTGTAGCCGCTACCTGTAAGGCTGAAATCCGCAACTCTGATCTCAACCCTTTCACAAAACGGCGAATCCGCTCTTGTGGACTGAAACATAGTTGGGTGGCATACCGGGATAATGCACAAAACTTAGCCTCATATGCAGTAACCGACATCCTACCTTGCTCTAGGCTCAAGAACTCATCTCTCTTCCTATCCCTCAAAGTCCGGGGAATATACTTCTCCATAAACAAGCTAGAGAATGATGTCCAAGTCATAGGTGGCGCCTCTGTTGGTTGACACTCAACATGTGAACGCCACCACATTTTGGCGTTTCCTTGGAACTGATAAGTCACGAACTCAACACCAAACCGTTCCACTATACCCATCTTGTGTAGTAGCTCATGACAGTCAACCAAAAAATCGTAAGCATCCTCAGATTCAGCACCCTTGAAGACTGGAGGTTTTAATTTCAAGAACTTACTGAAAAGTTCATGCTGATCATTTGTCATTATAGGCCCAGTAGTCAGACGTGGAAACGTGCCTATGTCCAATGAGGCATCCATACGAGGAGCCATAGTGGCTGCATGTTGTACCTCTGAAACCAGAGGTGTTGGTGCAGAAAACACTGGAGGTGCCTGACCCTGATCAGACAACCCACTAAGATAAGCGAGCACCTGATTTATCATCTCTGGGGTAGGCTGGGGTGGCAATCCCTCATTCTGCACTTGTTCATTTTCCCCATCCTCCCCTTATCTTATTACTTCCTCAGTCGGTCGAGGAGTCATTGCCCTAGTATCAGATGGGCTAGGTGCTCGTCCTCTTCCCCTAGAGGACGTCCTCCCACGACCTCTACCACGGCCTCTTGCCGCTGCTCTTCCTCGAGCTACTGCCCCAGTGGCTGGCTCAGTCGCACCCTGTCCCGCCGGTGCTGGTGTTGGTGTTGGCGTAGTCGTTGCTCTAGTTCTAACCATCTGCGAAAGAGAGTGAAGATGGTCAGATACCAATTTGTATCACCTAGATACCAATTGGATTCAAGTAGTAGCACGAAAGAAAGAAAGAAAGAATGGAACTTTCCTAAAGTCTTATAGCCTCTCAAAGAAAAGTAAAGGTGTCCCCCTACCGTTCCTTAAGACTCTACTAGACTTGTTCTTGTGTGATGAGACCAACGAACCTAATGCTCTGATACCAAGTTTGTCACGACCCAAATCCGGGCCGCGACTGGCACCCACACTTACCCTCCTATGTGAGCGAACCAACCAATCTAAACCTTAACATTTCAATGTAATATCAACAGTAAATAATGCGGAAGACTCAAACTCATTAAATAAAACCAATCAATTAACTATTATTATCCCCAAAATCTGGAAGTCATCACCACAAGAACATCTACGATCAAATGACTAAGCTAAGAGTATTCTAAAAGCTAAAAATACATAAGAAGCTAGTCCATGCCGGAAGTTCAAGGCATCAAGACTTGAAGAAGAAGATCCAGTCCAAGCTAGAAGCATTAGCTCACCCTGAATTTCCGATGTAGTAAGACTGGCTTGAATTACTGTTGAGTCGAAGACGACGACACGTTTGCTGCACTCCACAATTAACAAAGAAGAAAACATAAAAGTAGGGGTCAGTACAAAACACGGGTACTGAGTAGATATCATCGGCCAACTCAAAATAGAAAACAGTATATATTAAGCAATATCATAAAATCAACTAATATCCTTAGCATGCAGCATTTACAGTTACCATAACCCTTGGTTACAACACCAAGCACATCAATGAGGACTCACGCCTCCTCATCATACTCATTTGGGAATTCGGTTCATTAGTTTGAATATATTAACCTCTTTCAAGATTCATTATCTTTATTCCCCTCGTGTCGGTACGTGACACTCCGCTCCTCAATATACTATCTTGGTACCGGAACGTGGCACCCGATCCCTAATCTCACTACTTTCATTCATCAAGTCTTCTTTTATACCAAGGCATCATCATTAACAAAGTAGATTAGGGTTTCTTTTCAAGATTTGGGATTCAATAGCTTCATCATGCTTATTTATTCATAATTACATAATCACATCATTCATGCAAGCATACAATTAAGCATATAGAAGGTTCACAATACTACTAACACATATCATTCGCTATTAAGAGTTTACTACGAATAGCATGAAAATCATAACCTACCTCCACCGAAGATTCGTGATCAAGCAAGCAAATTTTCCCAAAGCTTTGTGTTTTTCCCCTTCTCGATCGTCTCTCTCTCTCTCTATCGATTCCCCTTCTCTCTCTTTCTGTTCTTTTCTATTTTCTTTATTCAAACCCTCTTTCTTTTACCCTAATTAGTATAAAATTAAGAATAAAAGATGACAATAATAACCCACTAATTAACTTAAGGTTACCTCTTTTAACCCCTAAGTAATTAGACTTATTAACATTAACCCTCTAACTTTATAATTAAAGTAGGAATAGTCCAAAACGTCCCTTAAAACGTGTAAAGAAATCCGACCCAGACTGGGATTACGCAACCTGCGACGGCCCGTTGTGCCTGTGACGGTCCGTCCTGCAGGTCGTCGCAAGGTTCAGAGAATAGATTTTCATTGAAGGCTCTGTGACGGTCCGTCACGCCTGTGACGGTCCGTCACGCCTGTGACGGCCCGTCCTGCCATTCCGTCACGCCTGTGACGGCCCGTCCTGCCATTCCGTCACTAAGTTCAGAGAGTCGATTTTTAGTACCCAATTTCAGATTTTCTAAGTGTTTTGAAACGAGACCCTGCGACGGTCCGTCGTGGGGTCCGTCGTTTCTGCCCGTTTTTCCAGAATTGAAGTCTGCTGCTCAAAACGACTAAATAGGTCGTTACATAAAGTCTCAGATTACACTAGATTTATTATTATTATTATTATTATCATCGTTATTATTGAACTATGTATATATTCGAGGTATTTTTTAAGAATTTATTTTAGGTCATTAATTTTATTGAGACTATTTGATCTTCAAACTCGCTTGTATGATGACCTTTTTAATCAATACGAGTCATCTTAATTAATATTTTGACGAGGAAGAAGGAGAACATAAAGAAGTATTGCATGAAACAAATGGACCTGATTGGACAACTGCAAATTCACATATAGTGAATAATATGCGTGAAGCAAACTTGCACTTCGAGTGATGCAAATAACTTAAAATTCTTGAGAGTTTTATATTTTTATTATTTAATACGTTTTGCAATGTTTTTTTTTTAACGTTAGAATTTGATCCTACTATTTTATAGTTATCTTATTTCTCACTAATTGAATCAGAACATGGAATGATTAGTTAAATAACTCTTTTTATGAAAAGATGTTTATGTTAAATTCTTTAAAATATTTATGTAACAATAATTTTTATTTGTATGTCATACAACTTAATTTTTTAATCAAATGTATACTTAAAATATTAATTTTCAATCGAAAAGTAATATTATTTTGTTGAAATGAAAATTTTATCAATATGATATTTTAATTTTATATGCACATTGAGATACTTAAAATAAACAATCTTAATTATCCATCTTTCAGATCTAGAGACCATATCTGAATATTTAGCTGTGTATTTAGATATTTATATCGTAATATACATTTTAATATATGAGATGCTTATTCAGATTCAGATATCTGATTTTTAATAGAAACAAATGAGGTCTAAGTAGTTGTTTAACTATCAATTTCAAATATTTTTTTATTTTAGTTGAAATTTATTATTTTGGAGTTGAAAAAGGAGTTTGTTTGATTATACTTTTTGCAAAGAAGAGAAGAAAAATATTTAAGGTGGGCTCAATATGAAGGACAATATTTTCTTAAAACATATTTTTACTGATCAGTTTCTTATTTGTTTTCTTCGGACCGGTACCTAGGCAAAAAATTTATCCTAAAAGTATTTATATATAATCTAGATAAATATTGGTGATGTATGTGGTGGGGTTAATATCTTGGGGTGGTGGGGCTGTGGATTGTGGGACAGACATAAAGATGTGGTGTTTTAGAGGGTGCGGAGGATACAATAAATGTGAAATGTCACTTGTAGGATCTTTTCTTTTTTTAACTTCTACGAGAGAATCATTGCTCTAGTGAAAATATTTTCTAGAAATTTTGACCATCCGAACATGATAAAATTGTAAAATATTTTCCAGCAAATTGAACACAAGTAATTTTCAAATAAAATGAAAAATTATTTTGAATATAAATTGAATTTATGATTTATAACTTGATAAATTATTTTTTCAGTTAAGAAGTTATCCTTGTTTCCTTAAACAATTTTTATCCTATGAAAGTTAATGCTTCAGAAGGAAGGTCATTTATGGATTATTTTTTGTTAAATTATCGTTTTATCCCTCCCAATATTGATCCGAGTTATTTATGAGTGGATTTTGAAATTGATTTCGAGTTTTGAGTAAAAAATTGTGAATTGTGAAAGTTTTTGAATTGAAAAGGCTAAAACTATTAAAAAGTTGATTTCAATATCTTTTAGAGTTTCGCGTCTCAAAATGAAATTCTGCGTATTTCATCCGTCTCAAAATGTGAAAATTAGTCTATGAGAGTTGCCAGTTTCAGATTCAGAGGCTTTTTGAGGATTTGAGGTCCAAGGTTGAAAATTTGTGAAATTTTAGCCTTTGAGTTGATTTTGGTAAATATTAAGGGTTTGTGTGCTTGGATAGGATTTTCGACAATTCCATTCTAAGTGGTCGTTGGACCCCCCCAATGGTCATAATATCTCTGGATTAAAAACAATTAATTTTTGCGAAAATATGATCAAAACATGAATGAATTGGTACGAACCGATACAAGTATATTGATACCTAATCATGATAACGTCCCATTGTGAGTAGTGGTTCAACGTATTTCATTCCGTATTAAATACAGTAGAACAAATATGGATCAGAATGGATATTGGAACGAACCGAAACGGTATTCGAAATGACCCGGTCCGTGCCCATCTTACTTTCATCTATATTTGAAGTAGGTAACTTTTGGAACTTAAAAGAGAGGAAAAAAGTAGTTACTAGTCAATGATCCAATGGAAATATCATCATGTGAATTAAATCTAGGAGACATTGAAATGCCAAAAGTAGGAACAATAGAAGTATAATTATAGGAGTAATTTTTTTTTAGCAAATATAAAAATTATATATGTATATTATAACTATGGTTTGTACAATTGCTCTCCGTAACAAACATATATTTTCATAGGTATATTTCGGTGTGCAGATATAAAAGAATCAATTGTATAATCTGTGTTTGTATAATGCGAGAAAGAGAGAAAGACAACATAAAATTGGGCAAGGAAAGATCTATTTTTGTATAATTATAACGTATAAGACGAAAATATATGCATTTATATATACAATTTTCTCTTGCTTGATACAAACAGAAACACAATTTATACATTTGTGTTTGTATAAAGTGAGAAAGGCGAGTAGGAGTGAAGAGCGAGACCTGAGAGAGTGGCGACCGAGATTTTCTAGGGAGAGAGGTGAACCAAAAGATATGTATATATACAATTTTCTCTCACTTTATATGAATACAAGCGTAATTTATACATTTGTATTTGTATAAAGTGAGAGAGGCGAGAGACTATCGAGCGAGATCAGGAAAGTGGCGAGCGAGATTCACTAGGGAGAGGAGCGAATGATAACTGTTTGCTATGAGTTACAATTAAATGAAACTGTGATAGTAGCATTTAATTTAAATTAATAGTTTGTTACTTTATACAAGTTTTCAATGATGAGAAGACAACAAGGTCTATGGGCCCAAAGGTGAAATAATTCTGAGTTAAATTTATGAAGAAGTTCATAGTTCCCATATTTAGGATGCAAAAATCATTTGCACACACTATTCAAACACAAGAAAAGATCTTCATTAAAAAATCAACAAATGTCTTTCCAAATTAAGCATGGTATGAATCTTATTTCAAAAAAATATGTAATGTTTCTAATGTTGTGAAAAACTTGGTTCAACTCCTAATCAATTCCAAATTAGTCAGGATGAACCCCTTATACTATTCTACTTTGTTTGGTACCATTTCATCCCACAACCATGTTGGCACAGAAATATTTCTTTAAAATAGTTACACTAACAACAATGTAATTTAGGTCCAACAAAAAGTAGCGTTTAATATCTACAAAAAAATTTAAGTGTGATTTGAAGTAAAAGTATAAATAATTAAATAGAAATATTAATCTAATTATTTTCTAATGATCATAATGAAACACAAAAAATATGACAATATTCCATTGGCTACGCTACGCCCCCACAAAGTGATTAACGAGAAATTTTGAGGAAATTTTTATTTCATATAATACATAGTTAATAAACATAATTTGTAATCAAATTTTAAATTTGAAACTTTATATAGATTTTGAATTTGGACTCTTGTTATTTTTTATATTTTTTTTAAAGAAATATTAATTTTATTTGGCCTATAAGCCAACTCTATCCATATTTTTCAAGCCTCAAAAATCAGCATGCTTATTCAGGTCGGAGTAAGAAACTCTTTTCTTAAATGGACTTCAAAAATCTTAGCACAACTCTATCAAACCACGAGTTAAGCCAAATGGACTTAACCCATATTGACTTCTCTAAATACAACTACGACAACTATTTTATGTTGTCCTAACAGCAAGAAACTACTTTATTAAGTACCACCTCTTATCTGTGTTCGTTATTTCATTGTACCTTTAAATAATTATGATGACTGCTTTGCATATTATTTACATTTTCTTTCACCCTAAGCACACTTATATACTTAATTGATTTCTGATATTGTCCATCTATCAAGTTGATAAACTCTACAATCTATGGAGGAAAAAATCACGTTATGTCATTCAGAATTTCCAAAGCTTTACTAACTTCAAGCAACTTGTGAGTACACACTCCAATAATTACAAAGGATTACTTATATACTTATTGATTTCTGATATTGTCCATCTATCAAGCTGATAAACTCTACAATTTTGGGAGAAAAAACCCACGATATGTCATTCAAAATTTCCAAAGCTTCACTAACTTCAAGCAACTTGTGAGTACACACTCCAATAATCACAAAGGATTACTTATATACTTAATTGATTTATGATATTGTCCATCTATTAAGCTGACAAACTCTACAATCTAGGGAGGAAAAAATCATTATATGTCATACAGGATTTTCAAAGTTGCACTAACTTCAAGCAACTTGTGAGTACACACTCCAATAATCACAAAGGATTAAACTCTTAATTCTACGCACTTTGTAACACCTCTATTACGAGTTAACAACACACAGAGCAAAAACTCCATTGTCTACCATATCAACTACCTCCAATCAACGTAGACTTTGCCAACTACAAGATAACTAACTCTAGCCAAAAACTCAACTCGTAATAAAATTAACTAAGGCGATCTATAATCCTTTGTAATTTTGGAATAGATCTAAAATATGTGAGCACAAGATACAAAACTCAAATAACAACTAAAGACTTTGCAACACTCGATCATGTCCCTTGTTGATGAGTATGAACTATGTTATTCTCTAAAATGGCTTTTGATTTTTGAATAAATTTGATTGCAAAAACTACGTTGTTTCTTTTCAATGAGTTAATAGCATGCCAGTGGTTGAAGACTATTGTCCTTGCTGCCGTGCCCACCTACCACAGTAGTTGCTGCAGCTTTACAATTGCACTCCATTAACTTGTCTTCTAATGACGAAAGCTCAAAGGACCAGGTCCATTTAATATATATTGTTTTTGTATAGTTTGTTAGATCGTCAAAATCCCAAAATATAACATACTATCTCCGTGCACTTTTAATTGTCATAGTTTCTTTTTCTTTTTTAGAGTCAAATGATAATAATTTTGACTAATATTTTACAATGTATTTTTTTTAATCATATTGATACTCAAAAATTGGATTTATAGTACTTTTTGTATGATGTTTGAATATCTAATTTTTTTGTTCAAAATATCAAATTATTCTAATCTAATTTAACTTTCAAAATTAGTTAAATTGACTTCTGAAAAACACAACATAACAATTAAAAGTGAGAGAGAGAGAGTAATTGTTATTAGATCAAATCCAATCCAACTAATGAGTCCATGCATGATATTGTCGTAATTTCAAAATGACATGAGATATGAGGATCTTTCACCTAGGCAACAAAGAAGCGGAAGCAACAAAAAACAAGAAAAAGACACATGGAAGAAACATAGTTGGGATGGTAAGGTGATTGAGGAATTTGTTCCAAGGCACCTACCTATGCGACTGGCAAAGCAGAATCATATGACAGTTTCAACAACTTTTACAAGATCCAATAAGTCCAAGAAGAAGTGATGAACTATCAAGTTTTATTGGACGGATATGAAGAAGAGGACAAGAGGAAAATACTTCACGTTATTATAGATAGACAAACTATCTTTTTTTAGTTCATACATATATAGAAAGAAGTTTGAGGTTGATAACTCAACCTTCTTCTTTATGTATATATTTTTGCATTATTTAAGTATCTTCATTTGTCATATCATCATAGTGTGTATAATAAACTCTATAAGGATCATACAATACTTAATTTTCTCTAAATCTTATTTTCTTCTTACTTGTTAATTAGTAGAGATTTGTTACCTCATTAGGAATTTTAAGATAAGGCCTACCCCTTGCTTGTACTTATTCACGTTGAGGATCTTATCTTATTTTTAATAAAAGGTTATTACTTAAAAAAAAATAAGAGAGAGGATCTCATCATGTTTCTACACCCAGAGAGATGATAAGTCTAAACACTTCCATACATAAGTCATAGAAATGGCAATAGAAGACTAATATTCAGTGTCGTTTGGTTGGGAATAAGTTATTCCGGAGTTTGCTATTTTGGAATAACTTATCCCATCATGTATATGAGATAACTTATTAGTGTAAATTTGTTTCAGAAATATTTTATGTTTTAGGATAAAACGGATATACATAATCACTTAATTTGCAATTTTCATTTAATAACTCCCTTTTAGGAATTATCTATCTTTAAGGGACGATTTAATAAGAGAACTAGAACACTACTACAACTTTAAGATCCTAATTGCAATAACAAACTACGGAATTACAACAGAAATAATGATATAACAAGTAACCAAGATAAAACTAAGAAGATAGATGAGAAGCTTAGACGTTAGAATTGGATATGAGAAACATAGAACGACCTTTACACATAATTCATAATACCTCTGATAATTATGCCATCTTCTATTTAATGATACCCTTAGTGTGGATCCAAACTTACTTTTGCGAAGGTCTGACCTTATTGCTTGTATTAGGCCTACTTGTCTCAATCCATATCTATTCGTGTGATATATTTGTTACAATCGTCATTGGGCTGGATCAGATTCATAACCGACACAATTGGCCTATATATCTCTTTTGAGAAAAAAAGAAAATCAAAGTAACATTTCGAAAGAGATAAATACAATATATAGAACTTAAACAGCTTTTATCATTCCTTTCTAAAATTCTATCAAATTATATTAACTTTCTAAGTTCCACTCAGCCTTTAAATCCTTTTTAAAGTCAAATATGGTCATCTGGACAGTTGTTCCAAAATCAAAGCCCATCAATGTCTAGGACGGGGCCAAACGGTGCCAAGCCCAAAAGAGAACAAAAATAAATAAATATGTAATTCTATCAAAAAGTTGAAAACCATTGAATCATGGCTACACTAGCAGTAAATCAAAAGTTAAAAAACATTACTCTCTTTTTTCAATTTATATTATTTACTTTTCTTTTTTGAGGAATTTTCTCATATAGTCACTCAAAATTAGCCTAATGACAATATATAACTATAGTTTATTAATTACAGTTCATAGCTACATATTATATGGAGGAGAGTGGCGAGTGGAACCGGGAGAGAGAGGAGATAGGTGAGAGAGAGGGAAAAGAGTGGGAGAGAGTGAATTGTATATGTATATCGATTAGATAATTGTGTATTATACATATTTATTTGTATATTCTGGCGAGAGATTGAGAAAGGGAGGAGAGAGGCAAGCAACATTGGGATAGGGAGGAGAGAGGCGAGCGAGATTGGAGAGGAAGGTGAGAGGACAATAATTTGTATATTGACATCTTGTTTGTATGATTCGCAGGTACGTTTGTACAATTTACGTGATTTGTATAATTGAGTGATATAAAGTTTGAAATTAATACAAATATAATAAAACTCGAAATAACGAATTGATGCAAACATGAAATGTGAACTTTAAACAATTATACAAATAACATTATATAAATTTATTATACAAAATCCAAAACACATTTATACAAACTTTAAAAAGTTATACACAAAAAAATTGAATGTATATGATGACAAAACTGAAAAATCAAAGAAAATCATCGTCATATACAAATAAAAACAATTGTTACAAATACAAATCAAACAAAAAATTGTTACCTGCGAATTATACAAATGTGGCGAAATATACATACACAAACGTGGCTAATTATACAAGCTCAAAGTCATCCTACGTAATTAGTGTATAATGTTAGTCGCGAGTGGTAATTATAGCAAACTCTACCTATGATGAGTAATTAATAGTATAAGTTAGCTTAATCGCGTAATTTTTCCATTAATCCGTCTAAAAAAGAATGACAAATTTATATTAAGTAGTAATTTAACTTTAAAATGTCAATTTTATCACTATGAAGTATTATGTAGTAATATTTATCACTTACTTTAAATCACAATTTTTTTTAAAAAAAATTCTTTCTTAAATTCTGTATCAAATCAAAATAACTCACATAAAATAAGACTAATGGAGTAACTTTTTGTAGAGATGTATCTTTGGAAAATGGACCACGAAGAGTATGAGGATATTTCATATCATGATTATACTTGCTACAAACATGTAAGGATCTTTATTCAGTATTTCATAACTTTCTTTCCTTTGCTTTTAGTGTTCATTTGCTTTACCCTTTTTTTTATTTATATTTATTAGAAAGAAATACTTATTTTTGCATTTGTTGCACTTATCATGAAAATCTTTAGAAGGATTTAATAGACATCAATGGTCAAAATTAAATTTATACATGAGAAATTTGCGCGTATCAATGGCTTAAGTCACCCAACTAGTTTAAATACCATAAATTGAGGATTGTTTGGTCATAAATATATTTTGAAAAAAAATTGAGAAAATTTAGGAAATGGTGCTGGGTCATATAATTTGGAAAATATCCCAAAGTTTTAAAATACTAGAAAATATGTCTATCATTTATTAGCTTCAATTAATATTTATCTACCTTCTCCGAAAAAGTTTGAGTTATAATTTGGGTTTAAAAGTTTGAGAAAAAAGAACAATTTATTTTTAATGAGTTATAATTCAAATTGAGTTAGTGATAAGTTTGAGTAAATAATTAATGTATTGATTATGCCCATATTGTTATTTTGTTGTTCTTGAATGTTATCAATTATGTTGTAAAATTATTTTTTTAACGGAACATATTCATAATAAAATGATAATATAAATGTATGAGTATTTTTAATAATTTTAGAAACTATGAATATTAATCTTAATTTTTTAAAAATAGTCAAATATTCTTGGAAAATTTTCTATCAAAACGCATGGTGAAAATTCACCCAAAAATATTTGAAAATTTGTGGTCCAACACTAGCTAGATGTATATATTTTGTCGTGAAGTCGTTACTACAACCTACTATATTTAGACCCGATTCCTATAAGTTTTGCTATCTTGCATGATTATGTTTCTGTAATATAGTATAACTTTTTCTTAAAATTAGAAATTTATGGTCAAATGCTAGCCAAATGCGTGATATATATGCAGTAAAACCGTTATTACAACCTATTATTTTAGACATCATTCATATAAGTTATGCTATTTTGCGTGATTATGTTTTTCTCTAATATAGTATTACTTTTTCTTGATTAAAATTAAAAATTTGTGGTTATACGCTAGCTAAATGTGCAATATATATTTTACAGTAAAATCGTTACTACAACCTATTATTTTAGACACTATTCCTATAAGTTGTGCTATTTTGCGTGATTATGTTTTTCTCTAACATCGTTAGTACAACCTATTATTTTAGACATGATTCCTATTAAGTTATCCTATTTTGTGTGACTATGTTTTTCATTACTTTCTCTTGCTTAAAATGAAGAATTTATGGTCAAACGGTAGCTAGATGTGCAATATATATTTTACAGTAAAATTGTAGTTACTACCACATACTATTTTAGATCGGATTTCTATAAGTTTTCTATCTTGCATGATCGTTTCTCTAATATAGTATAACATTTTCTTGCATAAAACTACAAATTTCTAACTTACTAGATGAGATGATAATTAGTTTTAGATTTTTTTTTCCATCCAATTTATTAGACTTTGAAATGACATCTATTGAAAGTAAAAGCACCAACGGAAGACGAAAAGTAAAAATACTAAATAAGTTGCCATCACCCATTAAATTAAACTAATGGAGTGACAATTCCTGAGACTATGACCACAATTCTTATTCTTAATTGAAGCTCTAGTTCTAGAAAGTTGGAAACGAGTAAAAATAGAAATGAGTCGAACATAATCATTCCGATATAAATCTATCAAAAATTATTAAAAAATCAACAAAAAATTAACTCATGTTTTATTTATCAAAAGAAATATTTTAACATGGAACAATTCCTCTATCTCTGACACACAGTTACACGGAACAATGCGTCTATCTCCGTCACAATATAAAGTATACCCTAACGTGACATGGTGCATAAGATCCAAGAGACCCTACACAAGCCTCTTGACATGCATATACATAATATATATATATATATATATATATATATATATATACACACACCTTAGTCTTGACAAGTCGTCTAGTACATAAAAAAAATGGTCGGGATGTAACCTGTACACAACGTACAACACCCAAAAGTAAAGACATAATAAAAATATAAATGTGACATGATCCTCAAAATATGAGGAGTCACCAAGTCTTCGAATCCTTAAGAAATCACAACTAGCAACGAGCGGAGGGAGAAGAAGCGTCACACCCTACATTAGTGAAATAATCTAGGCACAAGTATGCATTAATACATGAAGTATGCTAAGTACGAAGAATATCATATGATCATAAAGAGACATAATCAAAAAATTTATATGCATGACCAAGTTAAACATAGTAAAAACCTTTAAAGAAGAATCATAAATCGTAAACATGGTCAATGCAACTTAAATCACAAGGAAAGCTTCATAAAACCTTTGAATATAACTAAGTTCATTTTGTGGGATATTAATTTTAACCGACAATAGACCATGTGAGCTATATCATGAACTCTGACGTAATTCTCATCTATATAGAGAAAGCAGTGTCACTTGTTAAGGTAGAACTGTGTATAGTATGATATGTTATGGATTGATCCACTAGCTAGGTCCTGTAAGACAATCATATAGGACAGGTAGTTTAAAATTAAAGGTTGCTACTAGAGACTATCTTATTTGAGTCTTCACCTCGAAGTTCTCTTGATGCTAAGTAAAATTTCAACTGAATAGTCATTTTCATATACACATCATCACACATGGAAAAACACCACCATGGTACCAATCAAAGCTTAAAACATCATAGAGTGACTCATTAAATCTTGAATTAAGCATATGTGAGAAAACTTTTCACAATCACCATTATTTCGTATTATCTAATAAAATCCTTTCACAATTTCACTGATCTCATCTCAAAGCAACCTAGATCATAAAAATTTTGTTTTCATAATCATGTATAAGTTCATGAAAATATCATTCATAAACTCATAATTTTTCTATAAGTTCATGTAAATTAGAGTTCATAGTCAAAATCGTGATCGATTCATGAGTTCATGTGAAATCAATTGAAAATCATGTAACTGAGTAAAATGTCACGACCCAGACCGTCGTGATTGCACCCACATTAACCCTTCGGTGGGAGAACCATTACTACAATCCAAACCAAGCAACTAAACCAAAAACTAAGGCATTTAAAATTACGGAAGCAAGTTAAATACTAAAGAAAGAAGTAGAGTTCTCATAAACTCAAACAAAAGTCTAACAATAAAACTAACATAGCGAAGTAAGTCACTACAACAATATAATCATATGCATATATAAAAAAAATACAATATTATAAACATTTATGAACAACGTTCATTTTCACAATTCTTAGGATACACAATTATGTCAAGTAGTTGGTCCTCTCATGGAATCCAAATCCAAACTGTTAGCAAACATGGAATCCGATCAAATAGTTATGCCGAAATATGACAATCGATCCCATATTTATGTTGAAACGTGACAACTGATCCCTTCAAAACACCACAATCACAATTACAAGTATATTCTTAAGATCATACAATTAAGAAGAGATTCATGGCATATAATCATTTGTCTATCTTATTTACAACAAGTGTGGTCAATAATGCAACATTCGCATACATACATGTATCATAATGAAGCAAGAACAAACATACACCACACAATCATAGAATCACAACCATCACCTACCTCGAGACAAGTTTAAAACTCTAAGAATCTAGATCCTTCCCTTTTCTGATTCGTTCTGCTTGTTCTTGGTCTACAAACAATCAATATAATATGGGACTCAATAAACAATCACTAATTATCCGGATCACATACAATTTTAACAACCCTAGATCATAACATGAACCCAAGTACCGAATTAGGATTGATTCCACCATAATTCTTAAATGAGAACTCTTCTCCATCGATAATTACCCAAGAAAATAAATTCTACAGATTGAAAAACGGATTCGGGGAGTGAAAACCTTACCTTTAACCCTCAAGAGGGTGGAAAACTACCAAGAATCGCTTGGGGTTCCTTCCTTAGCTCTAAAATTTAAAAGTGCAGATTAAAGTCATTTAGGGATTTATTTACGACTTTAAGTCGCATTTGGCCTGTCACTGTGGCCCTCTCAAGACACCTCCAACCAAGGACACTCAAAAAATCTCCTTCACATTAAGATCGATTTCGAGAATTCTACTCGCCAATATTCAATTTCATAAAGTTGTACGAATTACTTAACGATTTATCTATCCCTTCATGTAATCAAAATAATAAATAAATCATCTGATTGATACTAGATTTCCCTACACCTCAATGTCTCTGATTTCGTCCAAATCTAAACTAGATTGAGAAAATTCTAAAACACTACGAAAAAGTTTTTCGATCCAAAAATTTACTTCATTGGCTTTTCTATAGTGAAGAAGCCCGGTAGTTACACAATACAATCGTAAAAATATAAAAACCAAACAATTAAATCAATAAAATTAAAATCCGTGAAGAATTGAATGAAAACCTAATCAATTGAATTATTGAATATGAGGTTTGGAAAAATCTTTGAGACTCAATGGATGAATAAAGCTCATTGATTAAACTTTTCATATCTTAATCTTGAAGCCCAAAATAATAGGGAAAAAGAATACTTAATTGGGAAACCTTATCATCTTCTTCTTTGATCTAGAGAGAGAAAAACATAAGAGGATTTCAAGGATTTTTTGTGAATGAAAGGGAATTGGTAGATTTCATGAGTATAATCAGCTATAGGTTCTATTTATAGGTTAAAAGTGAAACTTAAGAAGTTTGAGGGGATGAAGATAGAGTTTCAAAGAATAAATAATCAAAGTACAAAATGTAAAAGAATACCAAATGTTTATAGTGGTTCGGACAACCAATGTGGTCCCGAGTCCTGTCTCGGTGGGTTTCAAGCGTTTCATTTAGAGCTTGAGGAGAACTTAGGTGATACATTGATTTGAACTTGCACTCTTATTTGTATATCATATCTGTCATTTTGGCACAACATTTACTTACATAACCTACACTCATAATCTTTATTTCTCTAATCATTTAATTGCTCACTCAAATGTGAACAAAGTTTTATAAAAGATGAAAAAGATTACAACATAAGTTCAAGTGAAGTTGAACACTTTTAGCTGTGGAGAAAAGACATAATTTATAAGATGAGTAATATGACGAATTTAACTCTAATAGGAAAACCAAAGAGAGTTTTCTTCAATAAAATATTTGTAACATTTATTCATTGAGAATATATTTTCATGATTGAGTGATAGCAACGTCTAGTCTACCTTGAAACAAAGTTGTATTTTCCGTCAATAGGCTGGTGTACATCTGGACTTATAACTTGAGATCACATTGTGATCTTCCTTGATCTGCTTCTTGTTGTGTTTCTCATGATCTTCTATCATCTTGGTTGAGTGAGTTTTTCTTTTTCTTTTGGCTTCATACAAATGATTTGATATGTAGTTAGATTGATACGGTTGAGTCAATTGTTTAGATTGAATCAATATCCTCCTTAAGTGATGTTGCTGATCAATCTCACAGATTTCGCTCTTCAATGTCGCTCTTTGAATATCAAATTTGTCTTGCATCAAACTTGATTTGATTCCTTGAATCACTTGGTTTGCTTCTCTTAGTTTACTTGCTATTTGTAGGAGTGAAATATGTTTTTTCCTTTTTGGCTTCAAACATATTGATTTGAATGAATCAATCTTCGATTAGATTGATATGAGTGAATCAATCTTCTCCTTAGGTGATGGTCATCTATTTGATGTTTGATGTATCAATCTTCAAGATTTTATGTATTTAACACATCTACATTAGTCTTGATTTCCTGTGACACAAAGTAGTTTGTCATTATGCAAAATATTATACGTTAACAATCTCTCCCTTATTTATAATGATAATTTTAACTATACGATTTAGTTTAACTTCTCTGTTTATCGATTTTCTGACTCACCATTTATGTATGCCTCCCCCTTTCTCAAAAAGCTCCCCCTTACTATGTGTTTTCAGTATAGTTATCTAAATCTTCCCTCTTTGACATAATAAAAAAGGAAAAAAAATAGACAAGAATAGCAAATAACTAGACAAGTAGTAGCATAAGCAGATAAATAGACAAAATAAAATTTCAGAGATTATAAAAGGAACAAAAATCCAAGCAAATAATAAGCACAAAAGTAAATGAGTTAAATTAACTGTTGCGCACGGTAATCCCCATACATTTTTGAAGGAAAAAAAATCTTTCTTAAAGCAATTTTTTAAAGATATCAACTAATTAATTTATAGAATCAACAAACTCATGCAAGAACTCACCAATTTCAACCGATGACAAATAAAATGATGTTTGATATCTATATGATTTGTCCTAAAATGTTGCACAATATATTTAGATAGACTAATAAAATTGGTATCATCATAGGAAATTAGAACACCTTCACAAGATAAATTATAATCTAAGAGTTGATGCATCATTTAAAGTAGTCAAGTACCATAGCTTCCAATCGCAAGATACTCAGATTCAATAGTTGAAAGGGCAACGGAGGTCCACTTTTCTATGCTAGAAAATGAGAAATTTTCCCTAAATTGACATATCCCACTGGTGCTTTTTCTATTATTTTTATCTTCTGCACAATCAACATCTAACTAACCAATTGAATAAAAATTATCAGGAAAAAAAATTATAGTCTTATTTCAGGTGTCCCAATAAAATAACGGATGATCTATTTTACTTTTATGAGATAAGATTCTCTTCGTGCAGATTGAAACCTTGCACATTTGTAGACGCTAAACATTATGTCTGGTCGGCTCGCCGTGAGATATATGAGTGAACCAATAATTCCATTATAAAGTTTTTTATCGACTTCTTTATATGCTATGTCCTTATCCATGCATGTGGAAGGACTCATTGGAGTCCCAAAAGCTTTACCTCAACCGACAAAGATGAAAGACATTTCTTTCATAAGACTCATTCAAATTTTCTTTTATATGATTGGCAAAATTCTCACATGGAGAGGGATTAGAACTTCCAAATATTATATCATCAACATAAATTTGAACAATGAGACTGTTGAAATCAAACTCTTGAGTAAAAAGTTGTATATATTTTGCCTAATAAAAAATTATTATTGATTAAAAAAATGCTCAATCTTTCATACCAAAATTTGGAGTTTGCTTAAGACCATATAGAGCTTAGGATAATTTGAAACATAGTAGGAACAAGGAGATTTTTGAAATCGAGAGATTGTTTAACAAAAACATCTTTTATAAAATCATTTGAAAGGACACTTTTAACATCTATTTGAAAAAGTTTGAAACACTTAAAAGAGTCATATTCTAGAAGAATTCAAATAGATTCTAACCTTGGAACGGGAGTAAAAGTATCATCATAGTCAATTTCTTTTTCACCAACCTCGCTTTGTTTCTGACCACTTTATCATCTTCGTTTAGCTTATTATGAAACACCTGCTTGATTCTGATTATTGAGCAACCCTTTGTTCTTTTGATAAGAGTTCATTCATGATTTCTTTCAAACTGGTAGTGTTCTTCTTTTATTGCTTGTATCCATAATTCGTCCCCCCAAATGCTTCATTTATTCGTTTGGATTTCATTTGAGATACAAGAGCTACAAATGTCTGTTTTCTTAATGAAGATCTAGTTTGTTTTTTTCATCTTATTTTACCAAGAAAAAATCATCTGAATATTTGGCATTATGTCTCAATTTTCTAGGAATAACAATTTTATCGATTGGGGTAGTTGACTCGACCCCTGCTAGAGATGACTCTTCAGTAGTAGAGTTAATGAGAGCTTTAGAGACATATTTAGATCTTTTAGGAATGGTAACTTCATCATCACCAATTTTATTTCCTGTACTCATTATTCTGAATGAAACGTTTACATTCAATAGGATGAAAGTAGTTAATGTTAAGTTTCTTTCCTTGCGGGAGCTCGCAAGGAGTTTTCCTTAATATA
Source organism: Solanum lycopersicum (assembly GCF_036512215.1). Taxonomy (NCBI): domain Eukaryota; kingdom Viridiplantae; phylum Streptophyta; class Magnoliopsida; order Solanales; family Solanaceae; genus Solanum; species Solanum lycopersicum. Next base: position 53,269,120 of record NC_090810.1, on the reverse strand, counting down.
GGTCTCATGAGGAACTTGTTAAGAATATGACATGCAGTACTAAATTCTTCTGTACAAAACTAATCAAAGAGATTTCGATCTAAAAGCGTTGTTCTAGCTATATCTTATAGTGATCAATTTGTTCTTTCTACCACTCCATTTTGCTGCGATAATCTGGGTGAAGAAAAATTCTGAGTGAAACCGTTTTGAGTACAAAAATCTTCAAACACTTTATTTTTAAATTCACCACCATGATCACTGAATACTATGCTTCTCTTTGAACTTTTCTTCAATTTTAGCAGTTCGAGTAGGATAAAAAAGATCCATGTGAAGAAGTTGGAGAGGTTTATAGGTACTTACAATATCTTTTTCTTTAAATGACGAGAGATTTTTCTTACCGAGTTAACATGCATCATAAATATGATATTTCTCAAAATAATTTTGGCAATCTGATGACTAATTCAAGTCTAGATAGTTTCTCAAAGAAATTTAATTTTGCTTACCGAGTTAACATGCATCACAAGTAAGACTTCAATGCATAGATGTAGGAGTAGGTAGATCAACATTATTCATATATATTATCGCTTTGATCTCTAATAATGGTAAAATTTCTTTGTGGATGTATAATTCTGCAGTTCTTCATATTGAAGGAGACTTGAAACCCATCATCATATAGTTGACTTATGCTCAGGATATTATGTTTGAGTCCTTAAACAAGGTAGTCTTCCACTAGATTACATGATGAGCTGAGGGTGATGGTTTTAGCTCCTATTACTTTTCCTTTTGCGTTATTTTCCAAATTTTATGAATTCCATCAATATCTTTAATTATTTTGAGGTTTTCTTTCTCTCTGCACATATTTCTTGAGCATCCATTGTCAATTACCTACATTCTTTTTTAGTAGGTTTTTTTGGACTACTCTTACAAAATAAGACAATTGATTTCTTTTAGGTACCCAAGCATTATTGAATCCTATATAGTTAGGACTAGCGACTTTTGGTCTCCAAATCCATTTTCCCAAAGAGTATTTCTTGTAGTTGAAAAATTTGTGATCGGCACTGCCACAGGTAAGATAAATAGGTTTAAAAGTGGATTTTGTAGAGTGAACATAGTCATGGCTTAATGACTTCTTGATGTTGTTTAGTTTCTTCTTGACTTCTGCAAGTTCTTCTAGTAGAAGATCAATTTCAATCCGACTAGCTTCAAGAAGGTTTTGTCTATTTTTTTTCTTAAGCAATCTTGTTATATAGGTTAATAACTTTCTCCAATTTATTTATAACCATATCCAGAAAATTTTATAAATGATAACACTAAAGAGAGTCATGATGTCTTAACTCATTTGGTTCACCCATATCCATAAAGCATAGGTTTGTGGTTTGTGATCATTATCTTTGATTACATCTTCATCGCTCCATGATTCAAGACTCTTTGGATGTCTACTCTTTTGTTGGTTTTTTTTCTTTTGACATTATGACATGTTTATCTGATGTGGCTAACCTTTCCACAATAATAACACTTGTCATTATTTTTGTGATAGTTTTTGTTTCTTCTGTCTTGTTGAGGCCTTTGTCTTCTCTGTCGCAATATTTGTCTAACTCCTCTATTTTATGAGATTCATTTCCTTACTTTGAAATTTGTCGACTCCTTCGCAATATTTGTCTAACTCCTCTATATTTTCATGATTTGGTGATATCAACATCTAATCTATCAATGTGTGCCTTGACTTATAACTTGAGATTGCATTGTGATTTGAATCTTGATGTGCTGCTCATGATCTTCTTGCCATCTTGGTTGATTGAGTTTGGTTTTTACTTTTTGGATTCATACTGATTGATTCGATCTCTAGTAAGATCAATATGTCTGAGTCAATCCTTTAGATTTATTTGACTGAATCAATTCCCTCATAGAGTAATGTTTTCGATCAATCTCACAAATTTTGCTCCTCAATTTCCTTCTTCGATTGAGATCCAAAAATATTAAATTTGCCTTGAATTAAACTTGATTTTATTTCTTGAATCAACTGATTTGCTGCTCTTGGTTTACTTGCTATAGCTATATGTATGAGTGAAATATTTTTTTCCTTTTTGGCTTCAATCAGATTGATTTGAATGAATCAATCTTTGGTTATATTTATTTGAGTGAATCAATATTCTTCTTAAGTGATTTGATGTCTGATGCATCAATCTTCAACATTATACACTAGTCTCAATTTTTTTGCAACACAAGGTGGTTTGCCATTATGTAAAATATTATAAATTAACAAGAAGGACATAGTATAAATATTATATGCACAGAAAAAGATTGAAATACTCTTAAAAAACTGAGTCAACCTTAATGTTACTTCCAACAGATTGTAGAGATTCCTACGGTCCGTACTGGTAAACTATAGGTTGAGTTATTAAGGTATAAAATCTTGGGTAAATTCTATGGCATACTTTTATGGACCGTCGAACTTCCTACAACCCATAGATCTCAATTTTAACTCAAATTCATTAAGTCTGGACCAATGTTATAGAACTTGGTGGACTCGTATAAAACTAACATCAAGATTTGACTCTACCACATTATGTCTTAATTTATGAGATGCTCAATAATTCTTACCTTAGAGGCAAGATTTATTCCAAAAGACTTTCAACTTGTGGACGTACATCATTTTCACTACATCAAACTTATGGAAACACTATATATATATATATATATATATATATATATATATATATATATATATATATATATATATATATAAGACACAAGATGATAGTGTCATGTCTTTCCACTGAGACAACAGTAATAGAGTACGTGATAAATCCAAATAAACTATGAAAGTGACACAAGATGATAGTGTCATGTCTTTCCACTGACACAAGATTTATGAATTATATGATAAACTAAGACCAAGATGATAGTGTCATGTCTTTCCACTGAGACAACAGTAATAGAGTACGTGATAAATCCAAATAAACTATGAAAGTGACAAGACTTTCCTATGGAATATAACTTGTTATTTTGTAGCTCTTGGTCTAAGTCATGCCTCTAAGGAGAGAGACAGAACATCTCATAAGTTAATCATAATAAAATAGTGCAAAATGTTTTTTTGTGTATTTATATATATATATATATATATATATATATATATATATATATATATATACACATACATTGTCTAACCAAATCCAATTCTCTCTCGATACGTTCCTCAAAAAATCCGATTCGGGCGGATTCTTTCCCCAACTAACGAAGAGATCTATTTTCAATGAGTGTTAACTGTCATTATATATATATATATATATATATATATATATATATATATATATATATATATATATATATATATAATGACAGTTAACACTCATTGAAAATATCACTAAAGCCTATAACGACATTAGATTCAATGAAAATTAGCTAGTGTCAATATTTTAACACTCTTTGTTAATGTGCTTAAAAGTTATTTTTGTTATAATTACTGACATTTGGTCTAGTCCACATTGAGGTATGTTTGTCACAAGTATGAAACTAAAAAATAATAATTAATATAAATGTAATTCTGACATTTATTTTATAAATATATGATAACAAATATACATTAGTTTAGTAAATGTTATGTCACTAAATAATTTTAAGTACAAGAAAAATAATTATAAAATATCATACTTAAAAAAACATTATACTTATATACTGCTTTCTCTATCCCTTTTTAGAGTATTTGTCAAATATATACTTAACACATCTGTTTAGAAAATAATGATTGGTAGATTAAGTTTATTATTTTATTCATATTAATTTATATGGTCTTAAATATATTTATTAACTATATTTTTCAAAGATATTACCTCTATGTTAATAAATTTAGTGTATAATAAAAAAGAAAAGTTGTGCTTTTTTTTTGTCAAAAATGACAAGTAAAATAAATATCAAATTAGAAAATACTAGAATAATACATATATTCAGTTTGGATTTTTTTTATTTTAGTGATTTTGAAGAAGTGTAACTCAATCCGAACTAAAATAATTTTGGTTCGATTTATTTTTTCTCTTTTTGTTTTTTTTTTCGATTTAGTTATTCGATTATGCAATAATTAGAATATATAAGTGTAACGACCTGTTTAGTCGTTTGGAGCAGCAGAGTTAAATTCTGAAAATCACTGTCTGGGTCGACGGATCCCACGACGGACCATCGAGGGTGTCTCGTTCCAAAACACTTAGAATTTAGAAATTTGGGTACTGAGATCGACTCTCTAAACTTCACGATGAAATGGCAGGACGGACCGTTGAGGGCTCGACGGACCGTCACAAATCCTTCCGCAGAATTAACTCTCTGAACTTTGTAACGGACGTGTAGGACGGACCGTCACAGTTGTGACGGACCTTCACAGGCTGCGTGACCCTGACTGGGTCGGATTTTTGTTAAATATTTTAAGAAGCGTTTTGGACAATTCCTGCTTATAATTATAAAGTTAGTGGTTTAATGTTAATAATTTAATTACTTGGGGGTTAAAAGAGAGAACCTTGAAACAAGTAGTGGGGTATTTTATCATCTTTTATACTTAATTATATGCTAATTAGGGTAAAAGAAAGAGGGTTTGAATAAGAAAAAGAAAAAGAACAGAGAGAGAGGGAGAAACGATCGATTGAGAGAGAGGAAGAATGCAACTTTGGGAAAGTAGATTGCTTGATCGCAATTCTTCGGTGGAGGTAGGTTATGGTTTATGTTGTTTCATAGTAAACTCTTAATAGCGAATGATATGTATTGGGTAGTATTGTAAACCCTTCTATATGCTTAATTGTGTGCTTGCATGATGTGATTATATAATTGTGATAAAATAAGTATGATGAGGCTATTGAATCCTAAACTTTGAAACCTCTCTATTAATGATGATGCCTTGGTATAAAAGAAGGCCTGATGAACTAAAAGAATGAGGTTAATGGATCGGGTGTCACGAACCGACACGTAGTATTAGGGGGATCGGGTGTCACGAACCGACACGTAGTATTAGGGGGATCGGGTGTCACGAACCGACACGTAGTATTAGGGGGATCGGGTGTCACGAACCGACACGTAGTATTAGGGGGATCGGGTGTCACGAACCAACACGTAGTATTAGGGGATCGGGTGTCACGAACCGACACGCAGTATTAGGGGATCGGGTGTCACGAACCGACACGTAGTATTAGGGGATCGGAGTGTCACGTTCCGACACAAGAGGAATAAATAGAATGAATCTTGAATTATCTTAATATACTCAAATTTAATGAACATATTTCCTAAATGAGTATGGTATGGAGGCTTGAGTCCTCATGGGTGTACTTGGCGTTATTATCAATGATCGTTGTACTTGTTGTTGCTACCTGTTGAGTATTGTAGTTGATTTTATGATATCATCTGATATATATTGCTTTCTATTTTGAGTTGGCCGATGATATCTACTCAGTACTTGTGTTTGTACTGACCCCTACTTGTATGTTTTCTTTTTGTTAATTGTGGAGTGCAGCAAAAGTACCGTCATGTTCAACTCAACGGCAACTCTAGCCAGTCTTCATCACGTCAGATTTCAGGGTGAGTTATTGTTTCTAGCTTGGACTGGATCTTCTTCTTCACGTCTTGATGCCTTGAAGTTTTGGCATAGACTAGCTGTTTAGTTATTTTAGCTTCTTAGATACTCTTAGATTTAGTAAGTTGAGGATAGATGTTCTTGTGATGATGACTTCCAGATTTTGGGGATAATGATAAGTTTTGAGTTTTAGAAGTTGATTATTGATTCTGTTAATGGGTTTTAAGTCTTCCGCATTTTTTTTCTATTTATTATGTTTGAAATGTTGGGGTTCAGATTGGTTGGTTCGCTCACATAGTAGGATAAGTGTGGGTGCCACTCACGACACGTTTTGGATCGTGACAAACTTGGTATCAGAGCATTAGGTTCGTTGGTCTCATCACACAAGAATGAGTCTAGTAGAGTCTTAAGGAACGGTAGGGACGCCTTTACTTTTCTTTGAGAGGCTATAAGACTTTAGGAAAATTCCATTCTTTCTTTCTTTCGTGCTATTACTTGGATCCAATTGGTATCTAGGTGATACAAATTGGTATCTGACCATCTTCACTCTATTTCGCAGATGGTTAGAACTAGAGCAACAACTACGCCAACACCAGCACCGGCAGGACAGGGTGCGTCTGAGCCAGCCACTGGGGATGTAGCTCGAAGAGGAGTAGTGACAAGGGGTCGTGGTAGAGGTCATGGGAGGACGTCCTCTAGAGGAAGAGGACAAGCACCTGTCCCATCTAGTACTAGGGCGGTGACTCCTCCACCGACTGAGGAAGTAGTAAGAGAGGTTGAGGAAGGGGAAAGTGAGCAAGTGCAGAATGAGGAATTACAACCCCAACCTACCCCAGAGATGATTAATTAGGTTCTTGCTTATCTTAGCAGGTTAACTGATCAAGGCCATACACCTCCAGTGTTTTCTGCACCAACCCCTCAGGTTCCGGAAGTACGACAGGCCGCTGCTGAGGCTCCCCGCATAGATGCCTCATTGGAAATAGGCATGTTTCCTCGTTTGACTACAGGGCCTATAATGACAAGAGATCAGCATGAACTTTTCAGTAAGTTCTTGAAATTGAAACTTCAAGTCTTCAAGGGTGCTGAATCCGAGGATGCCTACGATTTTCTGGTTGATTGTCATGAGTTACTACATAAAATGGTCATAGTGGAATGATTTGGCGTTGAGTTTGTAACCTATCAGTTTCAGGGAAATGCCAAAATGTGGTGGCGGTCACATGTTGAGTGTCAACCCGCAAAGGCACCACCTATGACTTGGGCGTCGTTCTCTAGCTTATTTATGGAGAAGTATATCCCCCGGACCTTGAGGGATAGGAGGAGAGATGAGTTCTTGAGCCTAGAGCAAGGCAAGATGTCGGTGACTGCGTATGAGGCTAAGTTCTGTGCATTATTGTAACGACCTATTTAGTCATTTTGAGCAGCAGATTTTATTTCTGAAAAAACAGGCTGAGATGACGGAACCCACGACGGACCGTCATGGGTACGACGGACCGTCGAGGGGTCTCGTTTCGAAACACTTAGAAATTCTGAAAAATGGGTACTGAAATCGACTCTCTGAACTTCGTAACAGAATAGCAGGACGGACCGTCAAAGGCGTGACGGACCATCACAGACTCTTCAGAGAATTTCAGTGTCTGAACTCTGTGACGGAGCAGCAGGACGGACCGTTGTAGGCACGACGGTCCGTCACAGGCTGCGTAATCCCAGACGGAGTCGGATTTCTTTAATGTTTTAAGGGACGTTTTTGACTATTCCGGCTTATAATTATAAAGTTAGTGGTTTAATATTAATAACTCAATTACTTGGGGGCTAAAAGAGGTAACCTTGAGTAAATTAGTGGGTTCTTATTGCCATCTTTTATTCTTAATTATATGTTAATTAGGGTAAAAGAAAGAGGGTTTGAATAAGAAAAAGAAAAAAACAGAAAGAGAGAGAGAGAGGGGATCGAACGAGAAAGAGGAGAAACGAGAAGAAGAACAAAGCTTTGGGAACTTGCTTGCTTGATTTCTAATCTTCGGTGGAGGTAGGTTATGGTTTTTATGCTATTCGTAGTAAACTCTTAATAGCGAATGATATGTATTAGTAGTGTTGTAAACCATTCTATATGCTTAATTGTATGCTTGCATGAATGTGATTATATGATTGTGATGAAATAAGCATGATGAAGCTATTGAATCCCAAATCTGGATAAAAAACCTAATCTCTTGTTGATGATGATGCCTTGGTATAAAAGAAGGCTTGATGAACTAAAGTAATGAGATTGATGATGCCTTGGTATAAAAGAAGGCTTGATGAACTAAAGTAATGACATTGATGATGCCTTGGTATAAGAGAAGGCTCGATGAATTGATAGAATGAGATTAGGGGATCGGGTGTCACGAACCGACACGTAGATTTAGGAGATCGGGTGTCACGAACCGACACGTAGATTTAGGGGATCGGGTGTCACGAACCGACACGTAGAATTAGGGGATCGGGTGTCACGAACCGACATGTAGATTTAGGGGATCGGGTGTCACGAACCGACACGTAAATTAGGGGATCGGGTGTCACGAACCGACACGTAGAATTAGGGGATCAGAGTGTCACGTACCGACACAAGAGGAATAAAGATAATGAATCTTGAAAGATGCTAATATACTCAATCTAATGAATCTAATTCCCAAATGAGTATGGTATTGAGGGTTGAGTCCTCATGTGTGAACTTGACGGTAATTGTTAATGATATAGTACTTGTTGTTGCTACATGTTGAGTATCATAGTTGATTTTATGATATTACTTGGTATATACTGTTTTCTATTTTGAGTTGGCCGATGATATCTACTCAGTACCCGTGTTTTGTACTGACCCCTACTTGTATGTTTCTTTTTGATTATTTGTGGAGTGCAGCAAATGTGCCGTCGTCTTCAACTCAACCGTAATTCTAGCCAGTCTTCAATCACACCGGATTTCAGGGTGAGCTAATGCTTCTAGCTTGGACTGGGTCTTCCTCTTCATGTCTTGATGCCTTGAAGTTCTGGCATGGACTAGCTTTTACTTGTTTTAGCTTTTTAGAATACTCTTAGTTTAGTAACTTGATCATAGATGTTCTTATGGTGATGACTTCCAGATTTTGGAGATAATAATAGTTGTTGAGTTTTTAGAAGAATTGAATTGGTTTTTATTAATGAGTTAAGTCTTCCGCATTACTTTCTGTTGATATTATATTGAAATGTTAAAGTTTAGATTGGTTGGTTCGCTCACATAGGAGGGTAAGTGTGGGTGCTAGTCGCGGCCCGATTTGGGTCGTGACAAACTTGGTATCAGAGCATTAGGTTCGTTGGTCTCATCACACAAGACGAGTCTAGTAGTGTCTTAAGGAACGGTAGGGGGACGCCTTTACTTTTCTTTGAGAGGCTATAAGACTTTAGGAAAATTCCATTCTTTCTTTCTTTCGTGCTATTACTTGGGTCCAATTGGTATCTAGGTGATACAAATTGGTATCTGACCATCTTCACTCTATTTCGCAGATGGTTAGAACTAGAGCAACGACTGCACCAACATCAACATCGGCAAGACAAGAAGCGTCTGAGCCAGCCACTGTGGCTGTAGCTCGAGGAAGAGTAGCGGCAAGAGGCCGTGGTAGAGGTCGTGGGAGGACGTCCTCTAGAGAAAGAGGACGAGTACCTAGCCCATCTGATACTAGGGAAGTGACTCCTCCACCGACTGAAGAACTAGTAAGAGAGGGTGAGAAAGGGGAAACTGAACAAGTACAGAATGAGGGATTGCCTCCCCAACCTACCCCAGAGATGATCAATCAGGTTCTTGCTTATCTTAGTGGGTTATCTGAACAAGGTCAAACACCTCCAGTGTTTTCTGCACCAGCACCTCAGGGTCCGGAGGTACAGCATGCGGCTACTGCGGCTCCCCGCATGGATATTCCATTGGAAATAGGCATGTTTCCTCGTCTGACTACAGGGCCTATAATGACAAATGATCAACATGAACTTTTCAGTAAGTTCTTGAAATTGAAACCTCCAGTCTTCAAGGGTGCTGAATCGGAGGATGCTTATGATTTTCTGGTTGACTATCACGAGCTACTACACAAGATGGGTATAGCAGAACGGTTTGGTGTTGAGTTTGTGACTTATCAGTTTCAAGGGAACGCCAAAATGTGGTGGCGGTCACATGTTGAGTGTCAACCAATAGAGGCACCACCTATGACTTGGGCATCATTCTCTAGCTTGTTTATGGAGAAGTATATCCCCCAAACTTTGAGGGATAGGAAAATAGATGAATTTTTGAGCCTAGAGCAAGGTAGGATGTCGGTTACTGCATATGAGGATAAGTTTCGTGCATTATCCCGGTATGCCACCCAACTATGTTTCAGTCCACAAGAGAGGATTCGCCATTTTGTGAAGGGGTTGAGATCAGAGTTGCGGATTTCAGCCTTACAGGTAGCGGCTACAGCGAAATCTTTTCAAGAAGTGGTAGACTTCGTGATAGAGGTAGAGGGAGTGAAGCCAGATGACTTCACCATGGCAACCACATCAAAAAGGTTTCAAAAGGGAGGTGAGTTTAATGGTTCTTACTCTAGAGGACAGGGCTCCGGAGGTTACTCAGTTCGACCAATTCAGTCTTCACTACAAACTGTAGTTGGGGGTCCACCTCAGACCGGTCAACACTTCTCTGAGAGAACTATTCTTGACTCTAGATAGTGTTATGGATGTGGAGAGACTGGACATATTAGGAGGAATTGTCCAAAACAGAGTTATAGACCCCCAATGGCTAGAGGTAGAGGTGGTCATGGTAGAGGCCGTTACTCTGGAGGACGCAGTGGTCGAGGTAATGGTGGTCACCAAAACGGCCGGGGTGATGGGCAAACTGGAGCCACTACATCACAACATGGTAGGGGCAACGGACAGACAGGTGAGAGGGCCCATTGTTACGCTTTCCCTGGGCGGTCAGAAGCGGAGACATCAGATGCTGTCATCACAGGTAATCTTTCGGTTTGTGATTGCATGGCTTTTGTATTGTTTGACCCTGGATCTACATTTTCATATGTATCTTCCACATTTGCTAATGGTCTTGATTTACATTGTGAATTGCTTGACATACCTATTCGTGTGTCTACTCCGGTGGTGAGTCTGTGATAGTTGAGAAGGTGTATAGGTCTTGTCCTGTGACTTTTATGGAAAGCAATACTTATGTAGACTTGGTTATCTTAGAAATGGTCGACTTTGATGTAATTCTGGGTATGACTTGGCTTTCTCCGAATTTTGCGATCTTGGATTGTAATGCTAAAACTGTGACGTTAGCCAAGCTTGGGACAGATCCGTTAGTGTGGGAGGGTTACTACACTTCCAATCCGGTTCGTATCATCTCCTTTCTTCGTGCTAAGAAAATGGTTAGTAAGGGTTGTTTAGCGTTCTTGGCACATCTCAGAGATGACACTACTCAAGTACCTTCGATTGAGTCAGTTTCGATAGTCCGTGAGTTTTTGGATGTGTTCCCTGCAGATCTTCCTGGTATGCCACCAGATAGGGATATTGATTTCTGCATTGATCTTGAACCGGGCACTCACCCCATTTCTATACCTCCTTATAGAATGGCTCCCGCGGAGTTAAGAGAGTTAAAGGCCCAACTTCAAGAGTTGTTGAGCAAAGGTTTCATTAGACCAAGTGCATCCCCTTGGGGTGCTCCGGTGTTATTTGTGAAGAAGAAGGATGGGAGTTTTCGGATGTGCATAGACTACCGGCAGTTGAACAAGGTAACTATTAAGAACAAGTATCCCATTCCTCGCATAGATGACTTGTTCGATCAGTTACAAGGTGCTTGTGTCTTCTCTGAGATTGACTTGAGATCCGGTTATCATCAATTGAAAATAAGGGCAACGGATGTGCCAAAGACTGCTTTTCGAACTAGGTATGGGCATTACGAATTTGTAGTAATGTCTTTTGGTCTTACGAATGCCCCTGCTGCTTTCATGAGCTTGATGAACGGGATTTTTAAGCCATATCTGGATCTATTTTTAATCGTATTTATTGATGATATATTGGTATACTCAAAGAGCAAGAAGGAACATAGAGAGCATTTGAGAATGGTATTGGAAATGTTGAGGGAGAAAAAGCTTTATGCCAAATTCTCTAAGTGTGAGTTTTGGCTGGATGCAGTGTCCTTCTTGGGTCATGTGGTTTCTAAGGACAGGGTGATGGTGGATCCTTCTAAGATTGAGACAGTGAAGAATTGGGTAAGACCTACTAATGTGTCAGAAATAAGGAGCTTTGCTGGTCTGGCTAGCTACTACCGTCGATTTGTCAAGGGATTCTCTTTCATTGCTTCCAAATTGATGAACTTGACTAAACAGAATGTTCCATTTGTATGGTCGGACGAATGTGAGGAAAGCTTTCAGAAACTCAAGACCTTGTTGACTAGTGCACCAATCCTTACCCTGCCAGTGGAAGGTAAGAATTTCATTGTCTATTGTGATGCATCCTATTCGGGTTTGGGTGCAGTGCTAATGCAAGAGAAGAATGTAATTGCTTATGCTTCGAGGCAATTAAAGGTGCATGAACGTAACTATCCGACCCATGATTTGGAGTTGGCTGCGGTAGTATTTGCATTAAAGCAATGGAGACACTATCTATATGGGGTTAAGTGTGAAGTATACACGGATCATCGTAGCCTACAGTATGTTTTTACTCAAAAAGATTTGAATTTGAGACAGAGGAGATGGATGGAACTACTGAAGGACTACGATATCACTATCTTGTATCATCCGGGAAAGGCTAATGTTGTGGTAGACGCCCTAAGTAGAAAGGCAGGGAGCATGGGAAGTCTAGCTCACTTGCAAGTTTCTAGATGTCCATTGGCTAGAATTAGGGGATCGGGTGTCACGAACCGACACGTAGATTTAGGGGATCGGGTGTCACGAACCGACACGTAAAATTAGGGGATCGGGTGTCACGAACCGACACGTAGAATTAGGGGATCAGAGTGTCACGTACCGACACAAGAGGAATAAAGATAATGAATCTTGAAAGATGCTAATATACTCAATCTAATGAATCTAATTCCCAAATGAGTATGGTATTGAGGGTTGAGTCCTCATGTGTGAACTTGACGGTAATTGTTAATGATATAGTACTTGTTGTTGCTACATGTTGAGTATCATAGTTGATTTTATGATATTACTTGGTATATACTGTTTTCTATTTTGAGTTAGCCGATGATATCTACTCAGTACCCGTGTTTTGTACTGACCCCTACTTGTATGTTTTTTTTTGATTATTTGTGGAGTGCAGCAAACGTGCCGTCGTCTTCAACTCAACCGTAATTCTAGCCAGTCTTCAATCACACCGGATTTCAAGGTGAGCTAATGCTTCTAGCTTGGACTGGTTCTTCCTCTTCATGTCTTGATGCCTTGAAGTTCCGGCATGGACTAGCTTTTACTTGTTTTAGCTTTTTAGAATACTCTTAGTTTAGTAACTTTATCATAGATGTTCTTGTGGTGATAACTTCCAGATTTTGGGGATAATAATAGTTGTTGAGTTTTTAGAAGTTATTGAATTGGTTTTTATTAATGAGTTAAGTCTTTCGCATTACTTTCTGTAGATATTATATTGAAATGTTAAAGTTTAGATTGGTTGGTTTGCTTACATAGGAGGGTAAGTGTGGGTGCCAGTCGCGGCCTGATTTGGGTCGTGACAATTATCCAGGTATGCCACCCAACTTTGCTTCAGTCCACAAGAGCGGATTTGCCGTTTTGTGAAGGGGTTGAGGTCAGATTTGCGGATTTCAGCCTTACAGGTAGCGGCTACAGCGAAATCCTTTCAGGAAGTGGTAGACTTCGTGATAGAGGTGGAGGGAGTGAAGCCAGATGACTTCACCATGGCATCGACATCTAAAAGGTTTCGTAAGGGAGGTGAGTTTAATGGTTATTACTCCAGAGGGCAGGGTTCAGGAGGTTATCCAGCACGACCTATCCAGTCTTCACTACAGACTGTAGCTGGGGGTCCACCGCAGACCGGTCAACACTTCTCTGAGTTTGGAGGTTATCCCCAGACTCCGTCGTTCTCACAGAGACCTATGCTTGAATCCAGAGAATGTTATGGATATGGAGAGACTGGACATATTAGGAGGAATTGTCCAAAACCGAGTTACAGACCTCCAATAATCAGAGGTAGAGGTGGTCATGGAAGAGGCCGCTACTCTTGAGGACGTGGTGGCCGAGGTAATGGTGGTCACCAAAACGGACGGGGTGACGGGCAAATTGGAAATACTGCAGCGCAACATGGTAAAGGCAGTGGACAGACCGGTGATAGGGCCCATTGTTATGCTTTCCCTGGGAGATCTGAAGCGGAGACATCTGATGTTGTCATCACAGGTAATCTTTTGGTTTGTGATTGTATGGCTTCTGTATTATTTGACCCTGGCTCCACATTTTCATATGTATCTTCCGCATTTGCTACTGGCCTTAATTTAAATTGTGAATTGCTTGACATTCCTATTCGTGTTTCTACTCCGGTGGGTGAGTTTGTGATAGTTGAAAAGGTGTATAGGTCTTGTCCTGTGAATTTTATGGAGAGCAATACTCATGTAGACTTGGTTATCTTAGAAATGGTTGATTTCGATGTAATTCTGGGTATGACTTGGCTTTCTCCAAATTTTGCAATCTTAGATTGTAATGCTAAAACTGTAACGTTGGCCAAGCCTAGGACAGAGCCGTTAGTGTGGGAGGTTGACTACACTTCCACTCCAGTTCGTATCATCTTCTTCCTTCGCGCTAATAAAATGGTTAGAAAGGGTTGTTTAGATTTCTTGGCACACCTCAGGGATGATACTACCCAAGTACCTTCAATTGAGACGGTTTCAATAGTCCGTGAGTTTCTAGATGTGTTTCCAGCAGACCTTCCTGGTATGCCACCGGATAGGGATATTGATTTCTGTATTGATCTGGAGCCGAGCACTCGCCCCATTTCCATACCCCCTTATAGGATGGCTCCCGCTGAGTTAAGAAAGTTAAAGGCCCAACTTCAAGAGTTGCTAATCAAAGGCTTTATTAGACCAAGTGCATCCCCTTGGGGTGCTCCTGTTTTGTTTGTGAAGAAGAAGGATGGGAGTTTTCGGATGTGCATTGACTACAGACAACTGAATAAGGTAACTGTTAAGAACAAGTATCCTCTTCCTCGCATCGATGATTTGTTCGATCAGTTATAAGGTGCTTGTACCTTCTCAAAAATCGATTTGAGATCTAGTTACCATCAATTGAAAATACAGGCAATGGATGTGCCCAAGACTGCTTTTCGGACCAGATATGGGCATTATGAGTTCTTAGTAATGTCTTTTGGGCTTACGAATGCCCCTGCTGCTTTCATGAGCTTGATGAACGGGATTTTCAAGCCATATCTGGATCTCTTTGTCATTGTATTCATTGATGACATACTGGTATACTCGAAGAGCAAGAAAGAACATGAGGAGCACTTGAGAATGGTATTGGAAATGTTGAGGGAGAAAAAGCTTTATGCCAAATTCTCCAAGTGTGAGTTTTGGCTAGATTCAGTGTCCTTTTTGGGGCACGTGGTTTCTAAGGATAGATTGATGGTGGATCCTTCTAAGATTGAAACGGTGAGAAATTGGGTAAGGCCTACTAATGTTACAGAGGTAAGGAGCTTTGTTGGTTTAGCTAGCTACTACCGTCGATTTGTCAAGGAATTTTCTTCCATTGCTTCCCAATTGACAAACTTGACTAAGCAGAGTGTTCCATTTGTATGGTCGGACGAATGTGAAGAAAGCTTTCAGAAACTCAAGACGTTGTTCACTACTGCACCAATTCTCACCTTGCCAGTGGAAGGAAAGAACTTCGTTGTTTATTGTGATGCATCCTATTCTGGTTTGGGTGCAGTGCTAATGCAAGAGAAGAGTGTAATTGCTTATGCTTCGAGGCAATTAAAGATGCATGAATGTAATTATCCTACCCATGATTTGGAGTTGGCTGCGGTAGTGTTTGCATTAAAGCAATGGAGACATTACCTATATGGGGTGAAGTGTGAAGTCTATACAGATCATCGTAGTTTACAGTATGTCTTTACTCAGAAAGATTTGAACTTGAGACAGAGGAGATGGATGGAACTACTGAAGGATTATGATGTTACCATCTTATATCACCCAGGAAAGGCTAATGTTGTGGTAGACGCCTTAAGTAGAAAAGCAGGGAGCATGGGTAGTTTAGCTCACTTACAAGTTTCTAGACGCCCATTGGCTAGAGAGGTTCATACTCTGGCTAACGACTTTATGAGGTTAGAAGTAAATAAGAAGGGAGGATTTTTGGCCAGTGTGGAGGCGAGATCTTCTTTTCTTGACAAGATCAAGGGAAAACAGTTTGATGATGAGAAACTAAGCCGAATTCGGGATATGGTGTTGCGAGGAGAGGCTAAAGAAGCAATAATGGATGAGGAAGGTGTTTTGAGAATTAAGGGAAGGGTATGTGTGCCCCGTGTTGATGATTTGATCCACACTATTCTTACAGAGGCTCATAGCTCTGGATATTCTATACATCCTGGTGCAACCAAGATGTACCGTGACCTAAAGCAACACTTTTGGTGGAGTAGAATGAAGCGCGACATTGTTGATTTTTTTGCCAAATGTCCAAATTGTCAGCAGGTAAAGTATGAACACCAGAGGCCCGGAGGAACACTTCAGAGAATGCCCATTCCTTAATGGAAGTGGGAGAGAATTGCAATGGACTTCGTGGTTGGTCTTCCAAAGACATTCGGAAAGTTTGACTCTATTTGGGTAATTGTGGACAGATTAACTAAGTCTGCTCACTTCATCCCGGTCAAGGTGACCTACAATGCAGAGAAGTTAGCCAGACTCTACATCTCAGAAATTGTTCGATTGCATGGAGTTCCACTTTCCATCATATCAGATAGAGGTACGCAGTTTACTTCTAAGATTTGGAGAACATTGCATGCTGAATTAGGTACTAGGTTGGACCTTAGTACTGCATTTCACCCTCAGACCGATGGTCAGTCTGAGCGAACAATTCAGGTGTTGGAAGATATGTTTCGTGCATGTGTGATAGAATTTGGGGGTCATTGGGATAACTTCTTACCCTTAGCGGAGTTTTCATACAATAATAGGTATCACTCAAGTATTGATATGGCTCCTTTCGAAGCATTGTATGGGAGGAGATGTAGGTCTCTCATTGGGTGGTTTGATGCATTTGAGGTTAGACCTTGGGGTACTGATCTTTTGAGGGATTCATTAGAGAAGGTGAAATCTATTCAAGAAAAGCTTTTAGCGGCTCAAAGCAGGCAAAAGGAATATGCAGATCGAAAGGTTAGAGACTTGGAGTTCATGGAGGGTGAGCAAGTCTTGCTGAAGGTTTCGCCCATGAAAGGGGTGATGCGGTTTGGAAAAAGAGGTAAGCTAAGCCCAAGGTATATTGGACCATTTGAAGTACTTAAGCGAGTAGGGGAGGTGGCTTATGAATTAGCCTTGTCCCAGAACTGTCAAGATTGCATCCGGTATTTCATATGTCTATGTTGAAAAGTAACCATGGGGATGGAAACTACATTATTCGATGGGATTCAGTTCTGCTTGATGAGAATTTGACTTATGAGGAGGAGCCTGTTGCCATTCTAGATAGAGAAATTCGCAAGTTGAGATCAAGGGAGATTGCATCCATCAAAGTTCAATGGAAGAATCGACCAGTTGAAAAGTCTACTTGGGAGAAGGAGGCTGATATGCGAGAAAGATACCCACACCTGTTTACAGATTCAGGTACTCCTTTTCGCCCTTGTTTTTCTTCTTGTGATCGTTCGAGGACGAATGATGGGTAAATTGGTATCTATTGTAACGACCTGTTTAGTCGTTTGGATTAGCAGAGTTAAATTCTGAAAATCACTGTCTGGGTCGATGGATCCCACGACGGACCGTCATGGGCACGACGGACCGTCGAGGGTGTCTCGTTCCAAAACACTTAGAATTTAGAAATTTGGGTACTGAGATCGACTCTCTGAACTTCACGACGAAATGGCAGGACGGACTGTTGAGGGCTCGACGGACCGTCACAAATCCTTCCGCAGAATTAACTCTCTGAACTTTGTGACGGACCGTCACAGGCTGCGTGACCCTGACTGGGTCAGATTTCTGTTAAATATTTTAAGGGGCGTTTTGGACTATTCCTGCTTATAATTATAAAGTTAGTGGTTTAATGTTAATAATTTAATTACTTGGGGGTTAAAAGAGAGAACCTTGAAACAAGTAGTGGGGTATTTTATCATCTTTTATACTTAATTATATGCTAATTAGGGTAAAAGAAAGAGGGTTTGAATAAGAAAAATAAAAAGAACAGAGAGAGAGGGAGAAACGATCGATTGAGAGAGAGGAAGAACGCAGCTTTGGGAAAGTAGATTGCTTGATCGCAATTCTTCGGTGGAGGTAGGTTATGGTTTATGTTGTTTCATAGTAAACTCTTAATAGCGAATGATATGTATTGGGTAGTATTGTAAACCCTTCTATATGCTTAATTGCGTGCTTGCATGATGTGATTATATAATTGTGATAAAATAAGTATGATGAGGCTATTGAATCCTAAACTTTGAAACCTCTCTGTTAATGATGATGCCTTGGTATAAAAGAAGGCCTGATGAACTAAAAGAATGAGGTTAATGGATCGGGTGTCACGAACCGACACATAGTATTAGGGGGATCGGGTGTCACGAACCGATACGTAGTATTAGGGGGATCGGGTGTCACGAATCGACACGTAGTATTAGGGGGATCGGGTGTCAAGAACCGACACGTAGTATTAGGGGGATCGGGTGTCACGAACCAACACGTAGTATTAGGGGATCGGGTGTCACGAACCGACACACAGTATTAGGGGATTGGGTGTCACGAACCGACACGTAGTATTAGGGGATCGGAGTGTCACGTTCCGACACAAGAGGAATAAAGAGAATGAATCTTGAATTATCTTAATATACTCAAATTTAATGAACCTATTTCCTAAATGAGTATGGTATGGAGGCTTGAGTCCTCATGGGTGTACTTGGCGTTATTATCAATGATCCTTGTACTTGTTGTTGCTACCTGTTGAGTATTATAGTTGATTTTATGATATCATCTGATATATATTGCTTTTTATTTTGAGTTGGCCGATGATATCTACTCAGTACTTGTGTTTGTACTGACCCTTACTTGTATGTTTTCTTTTTGTTAATTGTGGAGTACAGCAAAAGTACCGTCGTCTTCAAATCAACTGCAACTCTAGCCAGTCTTCATCACGTCAGATTTCAGGGTGAGCTATTGTTTCTAGCTTGGACTGGGTCTTCTTCTTCACGTCTTGATGCCTTGAAGTTCTGGCATAGACTAGTTGTTTAGTTATTTTAGTTTCTTAGATACTCTTAGATTTAGTAAGTTGAGGATAGATGTTCTTGTAATGATGACTTCCAGATTTTGGGGATAATGATAAGTTTTGAGTTTTAGAAGTTGATTATTGATTCTGTTAATGGGTTTTAAGTCTTCCGCATTTTTTTCTATTTATTATGTTTGAAATGTTGGGGTTCAGATTGGTTGGTTCGCTCACATAGTAGGATAAGTGTGGGTGCCACTCACGACACGTTTTGGGTCGTGACAGGACAAGTAATAACATTGAATCCCTTAAATATAATTCTAATATAGATAACAAGTAAAACGTAAAACACAATACTTAAGAGTATATTAATTATAGATTTCTAAACAAAAAACATAAATTAAATCATCATGAAAAACAATAACACTCTCCCTCTAAGATTTTTTTGGTTTTTATTTTTTAAAATTCAAATCTAACTAAAAACTTAAACAAAGTAAATTATTAATTCAAAATCAAACTAAAAAATAAAAAATCAATTTAAATTAGAATTTGTTATAAATTCATTGTTTTATGTGGATGATCCATTAGAGTTATCCAACAATTAATTGGATTCATGTATAAGTGTTTCCAAGATGATAAGCTTCCAAGGTGATAAGAACCTCAAAGAGATAACTATGTATCTATTAATGTGTGACCTTTGGGAGTGATATTTCAACACTATAAATAGAGATATCACTCACCATTTGATATACACCAGATACTTGTTTTGCAGTAAATTAACTTGCAAGATTCAGTTTCTCCCGACAAAAGGACATTGAAATGGTGTTGAGCACATGATTGAATATCCTCGAAGGACCATGTGTTTATTCTATTCCGAGGATTGCAAGACAATTTATTGATTATGCAGATGCAGAATATTTATCTGATCCCCATAAAGTTCTATCTCAAGCACGCTATGTGTTTGCATGTGGAGGCACAATAATATCCTGGCGATCGATGAAGCAAATGTTGCTATGCAGAAATAAAAGCCCTCCATGAATCAAGTCGAGAGTGCGTCTGATTGAGATAAATGACACACCATATTCAGGAAATGTGGAATTTTTTTTTGAAAAAGAATATATCAACCACAATGTACGAAAATTGGAGATATCATCACAAGAAATTAAGTGATGTTTTAATCAGGGAGAGTATAATACGCGTTGCACTCTTTTTCCCTTGACCGAAGTTTTTTTTCACTGGGTTCTCTCGGCAAGGTTTTTAATGAGGCAACAATATTGCTTATCAAAAGATATGTGTACTCTTTTTCCTTCACTAGAATATTTTCTCACAGAGTTTTTCCTAATAAGGTTTTAATGAGACACATTATCTATGGACATCTAAGGGGGAGTGTTATAAATCCATTGTTTTATGTGAATGATCCATTAGAGTTATCCAACAATTAATTGGACTAATGTATAAGTGTTTCTAAGGTAATAAGAACCTTAAAGAGATTACTATGTAGTTATTAATGTGATGACATTTGGGAGTGATATCTCAACACTATCAATAGAGATATCACTCACCATTTGATATACACTTGAATAAGAAGAAAATTCCTCTTCTTCTATCTACTTCTCTCGCCTTCTCTCTTTATGATTATATGCTTATGAGCTTGATTTTATAACAGAATTCGATCTAATTTGATTTGACATTTAGGTATAATTAAAATAGTATAGACCCTAGTATGGGCTAATCCATATCCAATCTTCCTGTTTATATATTACACAATCAAAGCATTTTCCCATTTATTACGCAATGGGAAAATTAACGGATTAAATACAATGTAGTACCCATACTGCAGTGTCTTAACCATGTGAGGATTCAATGGCTATCATTTCAAAATATTTATCCTCTTTTCTTTCAATTTATTGTTCTCAACTACACAGTCTACACAGTCTTGCTGAAAATTTAATTTTGGGATAAACACTTCACTAGATGATACCTCAGAAAGGGAAACTTGTTATAAAAGAAAAAAGGAAGTCTTGAAAATATCTTTGATTTGGACGTAAATTATTAGCTTTGTTATTGAATTATTGATAGTTTTAAAAATATTTCTACATTTTACTAACTAAATTAAGATATATCCCTTATGTTGTAAGATCATGTGTATATTTAAATTTAGATATTCAAGTAAATGAATGTTTTTAGGACTGTTAATATATAGTTCAACAATGAAACTAATAAATCACGTCGACTTTAGAGATGTTTTTAATATTTCTCTCTTAAAAAGATGACAAAATTTTACATTGATGATTAATAAAATGAATGAATTTTCTATGAAGCTTGAACAATCGTCCTCTCATTAAGCTATACTTTGCGATGTGAGTTAGGCCACAAATATAATAAATAAATATATTTAAAACTATTAATCAATAAATATAAAATGATAAATCCCTACACTAATTATTATTTTGTTGATAGATATATCGAGTTAAAATTTATCAAATAAAAAAGAATTGAGAAAGTAGATCTGTATATTCTCAATATCTGATTGCGTGAGTGGCATCCCAATAATGATTGTATTTTTTATGTTTTCTGTCGATTCCGTTAACCTCAATCCCCAAGACTACGGCATGTCTTTGTTCAATAATTTTACACGAAGTTAAAGAAAATAAATTTTTTTATTAATTTTATAATTTAAAAACTAAAGTTATATCAAATGAATATATTTAAAAAATTTAATTTTATAATTTTAGATATATGACGTGAAAAATTAAAATTAATATGTTATCTAAAAAGAAGTAAAACCATTTTTAGAAAAAAATGTAAAAAAATTATCCTTAAATTGTGTGAAATGAATAAAAATATCCACGCTTGTGATTTCGTCCAAAAATGTCTTTGGTATCAATATTTTAATGTAAGAATGTTTTTATTGTTTTTAATGAGTAGAAAATGCTCATTTTCTAAATAAATATATTATTTATTTTGTTTTTTTTAACACATTCTTTTCTAATAATATTTTTTTATAATTAACAAATATTTATCCTACTTTAACTCAGAAAAAAATTTAAATATATATAGTTTAATTATAATTATTTTTTATTGTTATATAAATAAAAATTAATGATAAATTAATTATGATTTTATATATATGACATATATTTGTCAATAAATACATAAAATTATTCTATTATTATTGGTAAAATGAAATTAAGAAGAGAATAATTATTTTTTCTATTTTTATTTTTTAAAGTGATTTTAGATAAAGAAATGAAGAATAAGGCTCTTTTGGAAATTTTTTAAAAAAAATGTTATTCTTATTTCTTAGCTTTTAATTTACTTAATGTGTAATTTGTTAAAAAAGAAATTGTGGGACCCATTTTAGTTGCGTTTTTTTAATTTTAATTCATATTTTTTTAGTTATAATATTACTATTTTGAATGTCGTGGATCTTTTGTATAAATTTTTGCAACTACTTCGACTAAAATACTTCAGTTATCGATATGCCAGTGAGCCCTTACATTTGGATTTTGAGAAAAAAAATAAGATGATTAACAATCACAGATGCATATAATTTATTACAAAACAAAAAAATAGAATCATTGAATCAAATTTTTAATTTAGTATAACAAAAATTAAAAACCATTGACTTAACACGATTTGAAAATTTACCAATATTAATAATATTTATTTTACACTTGATACGATGATTTACTACACCGTAAACATATATAACTAATTTTAGATCTAAAATTTCAAATTATGCTTAAAATAATGTGGATAAATATTGAGAGACATAATACATGAATATGTCATTTAACTTGAAACAGGCTGGAATATATAGCCTTCAACGTTGAATGTGCATAAGTAAACACTTAAACCTATACTCCATTTGTCCACTATTTTTTGTCATATTTTTATTTATAGAATCAAATTATAAGAACTTTGACTAATATTTTAGGTATATTTTCTCATTATACTGATACGAAAAAAATGCAATTAATAGTATTTTTTATAATTTTTGAACATCTAAATTTTTTGTTTAAAATATTAAATTAATATAATTTAATTTAACTTTAAAAATTAGTTAATTTGACTTTCGAAAAGCGCAACATGACAAATAAAAGTGGGTGGAAGGAGTATAAAATCTAACAAAATAGTCAAAATCATCCTAAATAGCGATTTTGTATCCTATGTGGCGTTTTACATGTATTATGTCACATAAGACGTGTGTATTTTCTTGTTACATTTTATACAATTTAAGTGTAATTATACACACTAAAAATTAAAGGACATAGATTACATCTAAAACAAATTAAAGGGATTATTTATATATCATACCAATACCAATATTGGGACCTTGCGCATGTACAAGATTTCCCTTACTACTATATATATACATATCACATGGTATATACTTCAATATCAATTTAGGGAAAAGAAGAGGTAGCACACAAAAATGGACCTCTTCCTCCTCTCTTTTGCAACCACACTTACTATAATCATCTATTCTTTGTTCAAATATTTCTTTGCCAAGCCTAAAGAAAAAATGCCTCTAGCTCCAGGCACCTTTGGTTGGCCTATTATTGGAGAAACCATCCAATTCCTTTTTTCACTTTACTATGGATTGGTCCATGAGTTTGTTCAAGAAAGAACCAAAAAATACAACTCTCATGTATTCAAAACCTCATTACTTGGCCAAAAAGTTGTTGTTTTTTCAGGTCCAGCAGCTAACAAATTCATATTCACTCAAGGTAATAAGCTTATCATTGGTTGGAGACCTAAGTCTGTTCAAAAGCTCTTCCCATCAACATCATTTGTCCCTATTGAACATGACACTAAAAGGGCACATAATGTCATTAGCTATTTTTTGAACTCACAAAATGTTGAGAGACTTATAAGTACTATGGAGAATATGTCACATTTACACTTGAAAAATCATTGGAAAGGGAAAAATGAAGTGATGGTATATGATCAAGTGAAGTTATTCACTTTCTCCCTTTCTATTAGAGCCTTTATGGGGATCGAGGATTCGGATAAAATCTTGAATCTTTATGAAAAATTCAAGATTTTTACACAAGGTCTTTTGGCAGTGGACATAAATCTTCCTGGCACAACATTTTATAAGGCAATGAAAGCTGGGAATGAATTAAGGAAACAAATGAAGGTTATTATTAAACAAAGAAGGGTAGAATTATTTGAAAATCCAAATTTGTCAAAAGTTGATGTGTTGACACAAATGATCAATGAACAAGATGAAGATGGAAAGTACATGACTGAAGTTGAAATAGAGGATAAAGTGTTTGGCTTCATTATTGGTAGTTATGATACTACTGCTACAACTATTACTTTGACCATGAAGTACCTTCAACAAATGCCTGAGTTCTTCAATGAAATAATTCAAGGTATATATTTTTAAATTCTTTTTGCCTATTGCATGATTTGTTACAGATAAGCTTGTATAAAATTGAAAAAAATAGACACACTTGTCTTATGTGACATAATACACGTAAAACACACATAAGACTGACATGTAGAACAACGTCATATGTCTATTTGTTCAATTTTATGTATTATTTCTTAATTTTAAACAAATAGAATCGTTGGTTCAAAAATATTATTGCTATTGAGGGTTTACTTTATATCTTTTGCATGACACCTTATTATTTTTATTTCTCACATAAAAAAAGGTGACCATTCTTTATTATAAATTGATAGAGCAAAATGAGATATCAAGGCAAATGATGCCAAGGAAAGAGCTATGTTGGAATGACATTCAAAAAATGAGGAAAACTTGGAGCTTTGTGAATGAAGTATTAAGAAACACACCAGTTGTTCAAGGTATTTTCAGAGAAGCAATAGAGGACTTCACTTATGAAGACTTCTACATACCAAAAGGATGGAAGGTACGTATTCTTCCCTTCTCGGGTTGTTTGGCAGGGTGTATAAGAATAATGCAGAATATGGTGTATTAATAATACTGACATTAGTAATACTTGTATTTGTTTTTCAACACGTGCGTTGCACATATATCTATCCATGTATATCTAAAGATACGTAGAACTTGTGCATACAATTTACACCTACATTAAATTAATTTATTCATGTCTAAGTTTAACCCTTGATGTGATTACTTTGTGAATGTTTCTTGACATCTTAATAAATATATAATTAGAAGTGCTATTCTAAATAATTTTGCAGATATATTTGAGTTTTGGAGCTACACAAAAGAATGGTGAATATTTTCCAAATCCTACAAAGTTTGATCCTTCAAGATTTGAAGGAAATGGACTAGTTCCTTATACATCAGTTCCATTTGGTGGAGGACACAGAATGTGTCCTGGAAAAGAATTTGCAAGAATATTGATTCTTGTTTTTCTTCATCATCTACTTAAAAATTTTAGATGGGAGCCTAAGGTTCCTTTAGAAAAAATACTGTATCCTTTTTTCTTACTAGCCATTCCAACAGATGGGTATCCTATTACCCTTTCTTCTATTTAAGTTTTTTTTTTTTTTATGAAAATAAAATGTCAAAGTACGTTACCTAGTTAATGTTGCTTCTTCAAATTTAATGGAAGAATTAATAATTGTTGCTTACTATTTCTATGGATTTTGAAGTTATTTAAAGAGACATTTGAAACACTTTTGGGCCATATATACACTCAAGTCTCAAGCCCAAGTTTATAATATACTACAAAGTTACTAAAAGAACTATAACTAGGAGAACTTTTGGGCCATATACACACTCAAGTCTCAAGCCCAAGTTTATAATATACTACAAAGTTACTAAAAGAAGTATAACTAGGAGAGTTATGATGAGGGATATTGAAGTACAAATCAATTTTCTTTGCAACAAATTAAAATAGATGATATTTGTAAACTTGCTCACAGAAATCAAGCACATGGTGAAGCAATTTTTTATGTTTATTTGTATTTGTCTCAAGTCCCAACGACGAGGTTTCTACCATGTTCAACTATTTTTTTTACAAAAATTAATAAAAATATCAATGCTAACAACAAAAATTTCGAACATGATAAGCTATTAAAGGGACATACACAATTATTGTATATAAAGGGGGAAATGAGGTAAACAATAATCAGATAAGATAAGTCTATCTTCAAAAGTTGTCATGATCCAAAAATTCGAGTCATAATGACACCTATCATGCCCCACCAATAGGCAAGTCAAATGAACTTCTGAAACAACAAATAACATGTATATTGAATACAAACAATAATCAACGAGAAATTTAAAGCAAAGCATTAAAGACAAGAATAGTAATATATACAAAAGCCAATAGTACAAGATCCAAACCTCCAACCTGGTGGATATCAATATAAAACTACTATACGAGTATAAGTCACAAAAGTGGATCAAAAAGTACAGACTTAACTGAAATATAAAAAAACTAGCCCAAAAGTTATATACAGAAGGAGATAGGCTAAACTAAAACACCATCAGCTCACCCTCAATCTCCAAAGATCTCTAAAGCTGTCCTAATCAACACTGACGGTTGGAGCTAGGATCTATATCAGGAAAACAAATGTAGAGTGTAGTATGAGTATCAAAATAATAGAGACTTTGTACGCATCATAGACTGACAAAGCACGAAAAATAAAAAAGTAAAGAGGAAAAACGATAAAGTAACACCGACTAGAGGTCAATCGAGCAAAGCGATAAAATGTGACTAACTATAAACCTCACGAGTCTAGAAGCAGAAGAAACTGAAAGGTAAAGTAGCTAACAATAACCTAATTGGATCCATGAGTCGAGAAGGTACAGTCATGCGTAATTTGAAAGTAATAACTATTAGATAAAATGATAATCACACCCAGGATAATGTCCAAACTAAATAGCAATAATAAGAGAGTAACAACGACACTAAATATTAAATGGGTAAATATGATACCCGAATAAGTAATATAATAATATTGATCAAAAAGTTGGTTGTAGACTACTACTCAACACTCTTTTATTTCTTACAACTCACAATAATATTACTTGCACAATATTTTTCTCACAAACTAAAGTTTGTGGATTACTCTCTCTACTCTTTATTGCTTCTCTATTTTGGTATGTCTTTTAGTGTTCAATTACTACTCTATTTATAGAGTTTTTTCAAGACTTGATTACATCATTAATGACATAATGTGGTAGCCAATTTTCACAAAAATTGGTTGCCAAACTCTACCAAACTTATACCGAACTATGACTACCTACTTCTACAAATATGACTACCAACTTTCACATTGGTGGCTATCAATTTTCACATTTGTGGCTAGTAATTTCAACAAGTATGGCTGCCAAATTAATTGTTGCCAAGAATTTTTACCACAAATCTCTCCCTTAATTTTGATTTTTCTTCTTTACTCCAAGGCATGATCTCAATCTTTGAAAATCTTCAAACTTGAGAGGCTTTGTAAATATATTCGCAACTTGATCATGAGATTTCACATACTTGAGTTCTACCTCTTTCTTAGCAATGTATTCTCGGATAAAGTGATCCCTTGTGTCTATGTGCTTGTTTCAATCATGATATACAGGATTATTTGCAAGTGCTTGCACGGATTTGTTATCAACACAAATCATTGTGGCTTCAATTTGCAGCAAATTGAGTTCCTTCAACAATCTTCTCAACCAAATAGCATAACACGTACATGATGTCATTGCCACGTATTCAACTTGACAAGTCGATAGAGTAATAATTGATTGTTTATTTGAACTCTAAGAAATAACACAATCACCCAAGAAAAACACAAAACCATATTTTCTTTTTCTATCATCAACATCTCCCGCATAATCACTATCACAATATCCAACAAGATTAAAATCATAAGAAGAATTAAATAGCCCAAGGTTGATTGTACCTTTTAGGGAGAGAAGAATTCCTTTAGTGGCCTTCAAGTGAATGGAGGTAGGAGCTTCCATGAAGCGACTTACTACTCCAACTGCAAAGAGTATATCTCGTCTCGTACATGTCAAGTACCTCAGACTTCCTATGAGACTTTTGAACAAAGAGGAATCCACTTTTTCTCCATCGTCAAATTTTGTCAATTTTGTTCCACTTTCCACTGGGTATTCACAGGGTTGAAATCAAACATGTTGAACTTCTTTAGAATCTCTTTTGTATAGCTTCCTTGAGATATAAAGATGTCTTCCTCTATTTGCTTCACTTCTATGACCAAGTAATATGACATGAGCCCTATGTCTGTCTCCTCAAACTCAAGGGACATAGCTTTCTTGAAAGCTTCAAATAAAATTGAGTTGTTACCCGTTAGAATGAGATCATCAATATAAAGACAAACAAACAGATATCTCCATTAGTATGAACTTTAATGTAAAGAGTATATACATGGAGACAACGAGTAAACCCATTGTCTTGAAAGTATTTGTCAATGCGACTATTCCAAGCTCGTGGAGCTTGCTTCAACCCATCTAAGGCTTTCTTCAACCTCAACACCTAATCTTCGTAATTTTTAACCACAAAACTCAATGGTTGCTCAACATAGACTTCTTCTTCAAGATATCCATTCAAGAATGCCAATTTGACATATGGATCTTCCACTTCATTTGCGCTGCTAAAGAGATCAATAGACGGATTGTCTCCATGCGGGCAACAGACGTTTGGACTTCCTCATAGTAGATGTCATTCCTTTGTTTGTAGTCTTTAGCCAGAAGCTTTCCTTGTATCTTTAAACCTCTCCATGGGCATTTTTCTTCATCTTATATACCTATTTGACTCCAACTGCTCGATGGTCCTTTTGGACGAGTTATTAACTCCCAAGTGTAGTTCTTCACTATTGACTGGATCTCCTCCTCCATGGCTTGTCTCCACCTTTTGTCAGTAAGAGCTTCATCAAAATTTATTAGTTCACTATCAGCAAAGAGACAACACAAAAAATCAAAATTAGTAATTTCTTCTATGTCATCATAGAATGATCATCATCCAATGTGGTCTTTCACTTAAACTCTCTTGAAAAGATGGAGATGCAACATTTGCTGGTAAAGAAGGCGGGGTTGCAACCTGTGCAGGTTCCATGGTCTCCTATCCTTCTTCATCTCCGAAGTAAGGAAGAAAATCATATGTTTTTTCTTTTAGAGCCTCCCAGTTTTGCGATGCTTCTTCATTAAATTCAACATCATGACTCACCACAACCTTGTTATTGTGTGGATTAAACAATTTGTAGCCTTTTGAACTTGCATCATAGCCAACAAACACATGTTTGACACTACGATCGTCAATTTTAGATCTCCCTTGATGTGGAACATGAGCATAAGCTATGCTCCCGAATATTCTCAAGTGTTTAACATTTGTCTTTCTTTCGCTTCATGTTTCTTGAGGTGTTTGAGCTCGTACATTTTTGTTGGAGACGTGTTGCTCAAATAAACTGCACAAGAAACAACCTCGGTCCAAAATTCTTTTGGTAGATAATTAGCTTTCAACATACATCTAGCCATATTAAGAATTGTTCTATTCTTACTTTCTACATATCCATTTTGTTGGGGCGAGTAAGGTACCGTTAGAGGGCGAGGAATTCCATGAGATTGAAAAAAGTCATTAAATCTTTTAAAGTGAATTATGCCTCCTCTATCGGACCTTAATGCTTTTATTTCATAACCTCTTTCTTTTTTTATAAGTGCTTTGAAATTTTTAAAGGCAGCAAAAACTTCAGATTTTTGCTTAAAAAGGTTTACCATAGTCTTTCAACTGAAATCATCAATAAAGAGCAAGAAGTGTTTTCTTTTACCAAAAGAAGGTGGATCGATTAGACACACACATCAGTGTGTTCAAGTTGAAGTGCTTACTTATTATTGATGTAGTCTCCTTTGGAAAACTCCTCCTTGCATGTTTTCCAAGAATACAAGCTCCACACAATTGATTTGGATGGTTGATTGATGGTATCCCATCAACCATGTTCTTGTTTATCATTGATTTGAGAGCTTCAAAGTTTAATGCCCAAATCTCATATGTCAACACCATGAATCATCTTTCACATTGGCCTTCAAATACTTTGAATCGATAGTTTGAAAATTCAAAGGAAATAACCTATTATTTGCCACATGAACTTTAGCAATTAAGTTGTTACTTGAATCTCTAAGCCAAAGATGCATATTTTCATATGAATATCACATCCTTTTTCAAAAAGTTGACCCTAACTCAAAAATATTATTTTTCAATTTTGGAACATAATAAACATTAGTAATTATGGCCACCATCTTTAAAAGTCTTTAAATTCTTTTGAAGTGAATTCGTCTCCTCTATTGGACCTTAATGCTTTTATTTTATAATCACTTTCTTTTTCAACTAGTGTTTTGAAATTTTTAAAGGCAACAAAAACTTCAGATTTTTTCTTCAAAGTGTATACCCAAGTCTTTCTACTGAAATCATCAATAAAGACCAAGAAGTATTTCTTTTACCAAAAATAGGTGGATCAATTGGACCATACACATCATTGTGAACAAGTTGAAGTGGCTTACTAGTTCGTGATGTAGTCTCATTTGAAAAACTCCTCCTTACATGTTTTCCAAGAAGACACGCTTCTCAAATAGATTTGAATGGTTGATTGACGGTATCCCATCAACCATGTTCTTGTCTCCCATTTATTTGAGCGCTTCAAAGTTCAAGTGCCCGAATCCATATGCCAACATCACGAGTCATCTTGCACATTTTTCTTCAAGCACTTTGTATCGATAGTTTGAAGATTCAAAGGAAATAACCTATTTTTTGCCATATGAACATTAG
The DNA here is from genome assembly GCF_036512215.1 of Solanum lycopersicum. Lineage (NCBI taxonomy): Eukaryota > Viridiplantae > Streptophyta > Magnoliopsida > Solanales > Solanaceae > Solanum > Solanum lycopersicum. Next base: position 53,238,530 of record NC_090810.1, on the reverse strand, counting down.
AAATTAAGTTGTTACTTGAATCTCTAATCCAAAGATGCATATTTTTCGTATGAATATTATATCCTTTTTCAAGAAGTTGACCAAACTCAAAATATTATTTTTCAATTTTGGCACATAATAAACATTATAATCAATTTATGGCCACCATCTTTAAAAGTCATTAAATTCTTTTGAAGTGAATTCACCTCCTCTATCGGACCTTAATGCTTTTATTTCATAACCACTTTCTTTTCTACAGGTTATTTGAAATTTTAAAGGCAACAAAAACTTCAGATTTTTGCTTCAAGAAGCATACCCAAGTCTTTCTACTGAAATCATCAACAAAGACCAAGAAGTATTTTCTTTTACCAAAAGAAGGTAGATCGATTGGAACACACACATTAGTGTGTACAAGTTGAAGTGGCTTACTTGTTGTTGATGTAGTCTCTTTTGGAAAACTCCTCCTTGCATATTTTTCAAGAAGACAAGCTTCACACAATTGAATTCAATGGTTGATTGACGGTATCCCATCAACCATGTTTTTGTCTCCTGTTGATTTGAGCACTTCAAAGTTCAAGTGCCCAAATCTCATATGTCAACACCATGAGTGATCTTGCATATTGGCCTTCAAACACTTTGCATCGATTGTTCTAAGATTCAAAGGAAACAGCTTATTCTTTGCCATATGAACTTTAGGAATTAAGTTGTTACATGAATCTCTAAATCAAATATGCATATTTTTCATATGAATATCATATCCTTTTTCAAGAAGTTTACCCAAACTCAAAATATTACTTTTCAATTTTGGTACATAATAAACATTAGAAATCAATCTATGGTCATCATCTTTACAAGATATCAAAATCCTACCTATCCCTTCAATTTGGATCTTTGAGGTATCTCCAAAAGATATATTACCTTTCACCATCTTCTTTATCTCCATAATTTTTTCTTTTTAGATTTGTCATACCTCATTTCATTTGTACCTTGATAGGATCCACATACTCTACCTCCTCGTTGACCACGATCACGACCTCTGAATGACTAGTGACTTTTATCTTCATTGCTGATATGATTGGTATAACTTCTTCCTCTTACTCGGCCTTTACGACCAACACGGCCTTGCCATTGTCCATTTCCTTAACTCTTCTCACCTTCAAATCTTTTGAAGAATGCATGAGTTTTGAGAAGTTACTCTAGTGGCTCTTTTTTTCTCCTTTTCATTTTCTCTTCGTGGGCTAGTAAAGAACATTTCAATTGTTCTACCACCATAGAGTCTAAATCTTTAGACTCCTCAATTATACACACCACATAATCTAATTTAGGTGTTAAAGAACGAAGGATCTTTTCTACCACACGCACATCATCTACTTCCTCCCCGTAATTTCTTAGTTGATTTACAACAACCATCAATCTTGAACAGAATTCTGAAATGAATTCGGATTTTTTAATTATTAAAACTTCAAAGTCAGCCCTTAGAGTATGAAGTTTTATCTTCTTTACTTTAGAAACTCCCTGGAGAGAATTTTTCCAAATATCCCACGCTTCTTTTGAGGTGGTTGCATATGACACCTTCTCAAATATGCCATCATCAAACTTTGATGGATAAGAGTGAGGTCCTGTTGATCTTTCTTTCTTGTCTTTAACAATACCCCCTTTTCATTTGAGGACAAAGTTTCCTCATTTGTGGTTCTTGTATACCCTTTGTCTACAATATCCCAAACATCTTGAGAGTCAAGAATGACTTTCATTCGTAGACACCATTTTTCATGATTTTTTCTTGTGAGATGGGGGTATAGAAAGGACAACAGAGTATTACTTGTTATGGATTTGATACCACGTTGTTAGACAAAATGATAATCACACCCAGGATAATGTCCAAACTAAATTGCAATAGGAAGAGAGTAACGATACCAAATATTAAATGGGTAAATATGATACCCGAATAAGTAATATAATAATATTGATGAAAAACTTGATAGTGTCAAAAGACTACTACTCAACACTCTTTTATTTTTCAAAACTCACGATAATATTACTTGCACAATATTTTCTCACAAACTAAGAAGTAGTTTGTGGATTACTCTCTCTACTCTCTGTTGCTTCTCTATTTTGGTGCGTCTTTTAGTGTTCAATCACTACTCTATTTATAGAGTTTTTTTTTGAACACTTGATTACATTATTAATGACATAATGTGGTAACCAATTTTTAAATTGTCTACCAAACTCTACCAAACTTATGCCAAACTTTGAGTACCTATTTCAACAAATACGGCTACCAACTTTCATATTGGTGGCTATCAATTTTCACATTTGTGGCTAGTAATTTCAACAGGTATGGCTGCCAAATTAATTGTTGCCAAGATTTTATTCCCACAATAACTCAAATAGACTCCTATAAGTCTGATGAATATAGATAAGAGTTACTACTATTTATGATCGAGAATAGGTGAAATCCAGAGCAAAGGAGAAGATAACTCAAAATTTGATGAACTGCGACAAAGTCACCCGAAAGAAGTACATATTAGAATTACATTGTTAGGTCTCAACCCAACTAAGAGTAATGCTCCCGAAACTTGAACCGTGGTTGAAGATAATATACCCATAACTCAAACCACAACTATAAGGGCAGATAGGAAAGGATCCTATAACACAAGTTACCATCGTAAAGGCTATAGTGGATTGAAACCCAACATCAAAATTTACCAAAGATTTATCCCATGTATAAACGCAAGTCCAATCTCAAATAGTGAAATAAAGCCCGGTTTTACGACGAAAAAACGTAGCATAATGGAAGTTATAGACAAAGGTGTCACGATGGATGAGTTGTCTCCAACTAAGGCTCATACTATCAGATCCAAGTCTGCTATACTATACTATACTATTCTACTCCAAATACAAGTCAAAGGCAATCACTAGCCTACGCCTAGGCTATATAAGAACAAGCTACCAATAATTATACAATATACCAAAGAGATGCTACAAGATATGATCCAATCACAAAATTAAGGTACGCATGCTCAAATCTTCGGAAATCACCCGAAAGTAACGCTAAGGCAAAATAAAAAAAATAGTAAATTATTGATTAAACTAAAAGTGATTAAAAGTTGATAAACCATTTCTTGGTTGACCAATTTATGACTTTAAACTTACTTATTTTTTAGAATTTGGTAAGTAAGCAAAAAAAAAAAAAAGAAGTTATTTCAAGAGTATTTCTATGAAATCTAGAAAAATAATAAAGGGGGCGGGAGGGTTGGACAGTGGGGCCTCAGTGGCAGCAAGGGTGAGATGGTCAAGGTGTAGGAGTTGGTGCTGTTATGCGAGTGGGTAAGTAGTTATGATAAATATTGAATATCATTTGTATAACATATTTCCTCTATTTTCATTAAAAAAATCATTTTTCTTATTTTTAAGAAACTTATTTTCCTAGAAAATATGTTCTTCAAAAAATTTATCCAATCAAACATCAGAAAAGAAGAAAACATTTTTCTCCATACCAAGCACACCCTATAGTAGAACACTTTTTTAGTTTTAAACTCAAATTGTAAGCAAAGGTTTTTTCTTGGGCTGGAAAAGTTGGGCTAATACCAACCTCATGGACAGTCCTATTAGCAATGTTATGTTTCAATGACTTGACAATCTTTATTGATTTAACATTTGTCATGAGACCACTCCACATTGTAATTTTGCCGCAGACCTTAATTAAATTAGAAACATATTCTTTCTATATCAATTTGATTTTCTGATTGAGTGATTCACGTATCAAGATTGTGCTATATAATAGGAAAAACTATTTTATTAGACATATATTTGTATCATATATATTAATTATATCTATATTTTTTAATAATTACGTATTTTATCACTAATTAAAAGTTTTTTAATCATATATTAAGGAAGATATACTTAGATATATGTATTTTCCCTACTAGATAACACTAAGATAGGAAAAAAAGTGAGTGACATGGGGAGGGAGGCATGAGATACTCATGTATCTCAGATCCATGGAAATTCACATTAGATATACATTAAAAACATGCATCGGTATGTATTTGGTTTGATTCCCATGTATACGTATCTTACAAATGAGAGTGGCAAGCAAGATTTGTTATGTATTCCATATACATTCGAATCCACTTGGATATATGCATCTAGAATATATTACACTTAATTTTGACCTCATATATCCCGAGATACATGTATATGAATGTATCTAAACGCGCCAAAATTTAATAAGATTCGTAATATTACAAGCTAACATATATATAAGTAATTAGCTTCTAAAGTAGTGATTTCGTAAGTTTTCCAATATAGTATAGTAAAATTTTGGCTTTGACTCTCACTGCTTTGTCAAAAAGTATTTGGCTTTCCGTGAAAAATAACATGTCAAAAACATAAAATAAGCAAATACACATTTCTATCTTATTTTATAATTTAAATTTGTAAATGGTAGATTCAATAATATTTGCAAATCTTTATGTAAAATTCTGAGAACATAGATAGTTAAAATGTAAACTACAAATTTGTCTAAATTGTGAAATTGTTTTAATATATTTCTTTACATATGATTTTCATGGCTTACTACTCATGAGTGCACTCGATTTTTCTTTGGTGGCTTGATTAATCATGGTTTTGATACACGAGATTAGTATATTGGTTGGTGCATATTCTTGTTGGCCAATAAATATTTTTTATTATGTGTAAATTAGGTATATAGCATTTTATATAGTAATATTCTCAAGTTATAGCATTAGAATTTAAATTTCAGTGTATAACATTTAATATCTCAATCTATAGCATTTTATAATAAATATAATGTTAATTATAATTTATTAAAAAGAATTGTTATTAACAATTAATAAAAAAAGGAATAAACTAATAATGGATAATTAATATACCTAATTAACACACGGACAAACTAATAACGGAAAATGGAATACTTTATTAATTACATTAAATGTAGTTAGCACATTTTGAAACTGTATACTAGCACGTTTTAAGGGATTTTAATTAAAATTTAATATTAGATTAACACATTTTTAGGGATATCAAAAACTTTCAGATTAGCATCACTGCCTTAAATATCTCTAGTAAGTTTAAATGATATTATTTTTTTGATTTAATTCCTTACAAAATTTTACCAGATTTTAACGATTATTTTTAAATTTGTAGATTATTATCAGATTGGCATTTTGAAACTTATTTGCATCATCGTTTCAATTCATCTTTTTTCCAAATTTTCACGATTATTTTCAAATTTGCATCAATGTAGAAGTCATTTTCCCCAAAATTTCACAATTATTTTCATATTTGCATATTTCAGTTCGTTTTTTTAGTAACCTAATAAATTTTGGCGTTCAAAACAATTTGATTTGATCTGATGGAGAACATTATGTCAATATTAATTAAATGTGGTGAAAAGTGAAATTCATCAGGTTGATTTTTAATTATGATTTGTTTCTTTTAATTATGAATTGTTGGTTTTAATTAATTTGATGTTTTTTACATGTAGAACAGTGTTTGGTTTTTTTTTATAATTGTATCATCTGAAATACAGTTTGTATATTTTTTTTGAATGAAACAATTATGTTACATATAGCGTATTTGAAGTCTAAAGTTTGTATTATTAGTGTATGAAAAATATACGAAACGTGTATCAATTGTTTATGAAAGTCCTTTTTTTAAAAAAAGAATATCCTAGTTTCTATTGAAATTAGAATATGTGTTTTTGTATTAATTTTGTATTGAAATTGTATTGTGTTTGTTTAATTGAAGTAGTTTGTAGGACAACGAATGATATATTAAATGTGTATGAAGTGTGTATGAATTATATAAACTGATTATAAACGGTTATCTTCTTCCCAAAAGTTCTCCAATTTAAACTTGTGGTAAAAATTTGACTTGGGGACTTTGTCAAAGTCTCCAAAATTTTCTGCAATTAATCTATTTGGAATAGATGGGTCAAAAACAAAATCAGAAATTGGTCCAGATTTTAGACCGGTTAAACAACAAACTCTTTCAAGTCAAAATATAACTCTGTATTATTTACATTGATAATGAACATATCAACCCTGCCATGTCTCAGATTTAAGAAGGAAAGTATGACGCAACAATTGACATTGAAATTTTATGTTATGTAAATCATTAAAAAATCCAAATGGGGTTTCTTGTAAAAATTGCTGAAACTTATCTTGACCGAGGAAGGTCAACAAATCAGCGAACACAATCATGTTGATACAGGAAGATAAATGTGTTTGAACCTTCTTCTCCTACAAAATTTGAAAACTAAATTATTACTTTTTATATACTATAAAATTCCATAGAAAAAATCATATATACAATGCTATATTAAATTGACATTCAATTAATTCATACACAAATCATATAAATTATATACAAAATTCATACAATATTAATACATATTTGATGAACATTAATTCAATTCATACAAAAATCATAAAAACTATATGCCTCAATTCATACGCAATTCATACAATATTAATACATATTCAATTTTTTTAAAAAAAAAACTAATCTGTAACTTTTAAACTACAAACTAATCTCATTTAGTATGAATACGTCAATTCATACATCAAAATCAAAAAATAAAATGTACAGTTGCAATACTTGTTATAAAAGTCAAAATTATAGGATACACAACATTAATACATCATTCATACACATATATTTTACTGGACAAGAATATCATTTATACATATATGATACAAAGGTAATACATAATGCATACATCCTGTATCGATAATGACCAATTATTTCATACACAAAATCATATTAAATTAATACATTTATTATGTATCAAATCATATACTGATATATTCAAATTATATCATATACAAAACATACAACACAAAATCATTCAATATGCATATATAATTATAATGTATAATACTAAAAACTCAACTCATACATAAATCATACAAATTTCATGTAGTATACTATTTACAAATAAAATCAAAAATTAAATACACTAACACAACACATTGTATTCCAAATTTGAAATAATCTTTTTACTGACTTTATCAATTTTTTGGGTTTATTTGTAGCTTGTATTGCTGATGCTTTTTTTAAAAAACTTGATATGTTGATCGATCAATTTCAATGCCTTTTTTTTATTTTATTTTATATTTTTTAACCTTCAGCAAGAAAAATCGGATTCTGACGATGTTCTAATTTCTTTTCCTTTTCTCTTTTTGCCTCTTTTCTTTGCCTCTTTGATTTTGTTTTTTTTTTCATTTTCGAATTAACTAAACTACACTTCTCTTTTCTCTTTGATTTTTCTGCGTTTGAGTTTGTGACAATATATTGAATGAAGGAACATGAAAGTCATCAGACTCATCGATCAATCTTTTACTTTTACTTGGGGTTTCACTAACTTTTCTAGACATTCTATATGAACTTAATGGAAAACTGATCTGAGAGGTATGTTTGGATTTTGGGATGAACTGATCTGAGAGGGATAATGGGGAAGACGAGTGAGGCGGGATTTAGGTAAGAACAAAAAATCTTTGCGCGTTGGGAAGAGATGATGACTGAGGCGAAATTTGGGGAAGATCAAAATATCTTCGCGTGTTGGGAGAGATGGAGTGTATTGGGGGAAGATGTATGTGTATGTATTGGTTGAGATGAGGATGGATAGTTATTGGGCAACCGTATAATAGGAAATTAATTAAAATCAAATCCCTATTATTTAGATTTTCTTTTTTAAAAGGTAACTTGTTATATGATGTGAAATTTAATTAGCAAATTTAATTATTAAAAGCTTTAAAATGTGATAAAGAAAAAAAAGGAAAAAAATCATGTTTTAATTTGATTTAAACTAATTTAAGCATTTTAAGGAAACTGAATAATTTAAATACCTTTTGAATTCCTTAATATGTGCTAATTTATTTATTATCCATTATTAATTAAAATTAATTCAAATCCCATAATTAGTGCTACTTACCAATTTATACATAAACATTTTTTTCCTTTTTATTTTATTTAAAAAATAAAAATAAAAAGTTAATTGTAAAAAAAAATATTAAAACATATTAATTAATGTTTAAATAATTACTTATAATTTATTTTTAATTAAATATATTTTTAATTGGTATGCTATAACTCGATAATAAAATGCTATAAGTAATTTATTTTTAAAAAATATATTTATATCTCGATATATATAACCTTAAATGTGTATAGGATGTTATTTTTGTCGAAATTTATCACTTTCATAGTGTTTAATGAAATGGGCTTATCCCACTAACGATTTCATTTCAATGACATTTTCGTAATACATAAATTCTCCTATTCCATAAGAGTTACGATCATAGTGTATAATTTTTCTTTTCATATTTACCCGTTGCATTAATTACTTATTTTTCAATTTAATTTTCATGAATTAATATCAAATATTAATCAATAGATATATAAAATAATTATATCAATTATTATTATTTTAATGAATGTATTGAATTCAAATATGACGAGTAAAACTGAATAGATAAGGTATATTAGCATGTTTGAATTGACTTAAAAGTTGGTCAAATTTACTTTTACGTTACTTTTAGCTTTTAAAAGTGTTTTGGCAAAGTTAAAATTAACTTAAAATAAGTTTTAAAAAGTTAAAAATCAAAGGGAAAAGACTCGAAATATATCTAAACTTTGACCGATATTGTTGTAACGATATCAAACTTTGAAAAAGACATTTACCTTTGTACTATTTAATAGTGTATTTTAAAAGTATATATGTTCCTACGTGGATATCATAAATATTGCATAATTATAAATAGTCATATGTCCATCTAGAAACATATCTACCTTTAAAATACACTATTACATAGTGCAGAAAGATAAAAAAGTTCTTTATAAAATTTTGACATCATAACAATAATTTTAATTATAATTAAAATATTTTTGAAACTATTTTCCAAAATCAAACAAAGTCATACATCTCTAACATCATGATAAATTTTGTGGGCCAAAGGAATTTATTGTATCAGAATTCAATTATTTTTTTTGCACTAATGATATAGGACACATGTACTCCTTTCTTATGAAGGGATACTTCCATTTCACTCGAAACAAAAAAGAGAGTTAGATATAGACCTAAATTTGTGTTGTGCCAATAAAATTTTAACAATACATATATATTGGAATACGTGTAGGATTTGAACATAAGAAAAATACTTGTAGGAAAAGGTGACTCAACTTTTTTCCCAAATGGTGCTTTGAGATAGCACATCCCAGTAATTGTTGTAGAAAAAAATTGGATTTGATTTTATATTTTAAAACTAGATAGTATTTGATTATTTTTTTTATAAAAAAAGAAGAAGAAGAGATTGAAGAAATAACTAACGAACTGATAAATTTTATACATATTTTTTTTATAATTATATATAAATGATATATTTTTTATAATAAATAATAATAATATGTTATAATTTATTTATAATTTAAGGTAGAGTTTGATGGAATCAACTTGAGGCATGATCCTCTTATTGGCTCTTTCAATTTTGATTTCATTTTCTCAACTGTCAATGAAGACTAACTTTGAGAGAAAAAAGTTCACTATGACCAATGATTTTGACATGTGTCTCTTTGCTAACTAATTTGTTTTTTCTTATAGTTTCGCATCTTATCTAGAGCCGTTAATATGGGCTAAGCCCGTTGGGCTGGGCTGGCCTAACCCGGGATTCAATAGGATTGTGCTAAGATTTTTGGAGCCCATTTGACAAAAGGGTTTTTTAGTCTGACCTGAATAAGACTGCTCATTTGGGGGCTTGAGAAATATTGGTAGGGTTGGCCCGTGGGCCAATAAAAATTAATTTAAAAATATAATATAATATTAAAATTTAAGAATAAAGAGAGTTCAAAATCAAAATAATTAGATTAATATTTCTATTTAGATATTTATACTTTTAGTTGAAAAAAAAACTTAATAAATATTAAGGAAAATGCACAAGTACCCCCTAGACTATGAAAAAAATTCCAGAGACACACCTTAATTAAACTAAAATCTTATTACCCTGAACTTTTTTTTTTGTAATTTTATACAATTTTTGTCTTATGTGGCACTCTATGTGACTCCACGCAATTGAGGCGCGTCAGAAATATTTGAATGCACGTAAGCCAAAGAGGTACACAAAATTACAAAAAAAAATAAGTTCAGGAGGTAATACGATCTTAGTAAGGTATGTCTTTGGGATTTCGGTCATAATCTAGGGGGTACTTGTGCATTTTCCCTAAATATTATAAAGATAATTTTATTTTTGAATTTGATTAACAAGTAGTGACAAGATCTCATTTATTTCCATTAAGATTAAGACGTTTGAATTTGAATACACATTTAAATATAAGATGTTTATTAAGATCTAGATGTATAAATCTGAATAAACATCTTAATATCAAAATATTGTCTCTGAATCTGAACACTAAATTATTGGGACAATTTTTTTTTAAATATCTGAATGCACATATGAAAATTAAACGTTATATCAATAAAATATTATAAAAACCTTGTTAGTATAATAGTTTTTTTTCATAAAAAATAATATTTTGAACATTTTTACCGTAGCAAGGTAATATGATTTATCTTTTAAGAACTCAACATCAAGTTACATCATTAATATGACTATTTTTGCACTCAAATACTTTGAGAATCTAATATAATGCAATTTAAAATAGTTTATATAGAGTAGTAAATATATAGTTTAGGAAAATATTTTATTTTATTATAGAAATTTTTTATTGTTATCGATCAAATAACTAATATTTTCTTATTTTTTAAAACCGTGCTAAATATTATATCATGTTAGTGCTTATCAATTCAAATATATTTATTAATTTAGAAAGTAAAAGATGTATATTAAGTTAATATGAATAAAGGAAATTATAATGGCAAGCATGTAATTAATATTAATTAAATAAGAAAACAATGAGTTGCCGTGATTTAGTTGAATTAAGATAGGAGACTTATTTTTTTATTCTGAATAGTGTTAAGGGTGTGTTACAAATCTGATTCATTCAGATATATCCACACTCATTAAGAGGCTTATAAGAAAATAAAACAAACGAACTTAATGAATTGAATCTGAATAATTAAGATCCAGTTCTTAAAAACAAACACACTTAATAAGGCAAATCTGAATGATTAAGATTCAAACCCCATTAAGTGCAAACAAATGAGGCCTAACATAATGTAATATTGTTTTATCGATATTTATGATGATATTTTTAAATTATAATTTATAATTTAATTTAATAATTACAAAAAAATATAATTTCTTAAAAAGTGGGCTGGCCCGGCAAGCCTGTATCCTACGTACTTGTGGGCTGGGCCGACCATTTTCTGACCCACACAAAAAATGGACTAACCCGGCCTGACCCGTAAAATGTCAAAGCATGTATGGATTAGCCCGGATGGAGTGGGCTAGCCCATATTGACAGCTCTAATCTTATATTTTGATTTTCATGTATGGTTAGTAATGGATTAATCGAATGAAACTGAGCCAAAATTGATATTAATGTGACATTTGAATTCTAAAGTATGCTTTTCTGATTTGCCTAGCAAGTAAAATTCACGAGTACTGATAGTAATGCAATCTAGGGTTCTAAATTATATTCATGGAACTATGCAAATATCCCAAGAAACATGTTATTTAGATCGTGGAACTATAGCAACTGAAATCACAAGGAATCACAAAGGTTTTGAAAACCCTAAGAGAAATTGAAAAAATAATTGAATTCTAGGGACCTAATGGATAAAAGGAACCTACTAGTGAAATCTCACATACCTAGTGATGAAACTACGAAGAAATCTTCAAGGTTGAATTTGAAGAAGTCCTATGTTTATCCTGTGGAAACTATCACCTTCATTTCTCTTCTTTTTGTTCTAAGTTAGATAATTTTTTGGGAATGAGGGTTCTGGTAGTTTCTGACTAGATTATTCAGCTCAGACTGAGTAAAACGACGGAGTTTAAGTACCAAATGCATAGGAGAAAAGACCAATGTGATCCTGACTTAAAAGCTGACGGAGTGGCTACAAAATAGGCTTCACGGGCCGTCAGAGCACCACAGCCCATCAAGTGGGTCATGAAGATGCTCTGCCCCACAAGCTTTACTATTCGAGCATAAATTTTTACTCCGAGCTTGAAATTAGTCAAACTCGATGGTGATGGAAAGAGGATTCAAAAATCTTTAATTTGATAAGTTATGAGCCACCAAATTCATTGTGTGCTAAAAGATATGTCCGTTTGCAATTTCCTCAACACTAAAGACTTGGCTTGGGTATAACCTCCTTGATTGGGTGACTTACATGGGCCCTCGACGGGACGTCCAAGTCATCACGGGCCGTCTAGGTGACCCCTCCCAGGACAGTCCTAGATGGTCACTCATGACATCCTTAACTGATCATGATCCCCTACTTGAATCGTCTAGGATGATGTACTGAAGGGTCTATGGTCTTTTTGGATTCTGGACTTGCCCAAATTTTCCCTTTTAGCCCTTTATGAAAGTTTGAGGTGTTAGAAAAAGTCTAGTGGAAAGTAAGATGAATTTTGAATTTCTGAAGTTGATTTTACGATTGATCAGTATGAGCTATAGAAAGTCCTACGGACCGTAGGTCTCAACTGTAGATCACTTCCGCCAGTTATTTCTTAAGGGTATTTGAGTCTTTTCCTATGAATTTAATATCTATATTATGTAGGTTTGACCCTAATTCTAAGCCCTACAACTACTTTCAACTCCTAATTCTACCCAAAATCCTCTAATTCTCTAAAATCCCCAATTCTCGTCCAAGTTCATTCTGTTCAATTGTCTCTCAAGCTCAAGGAAGAAAGCTAGGGTTTCAAACTTCAAGTATTATTTTTCCTCCATTGCTTTTGGACTTTAATGTCAAGGTAAGAGGGGATTCACCAATGGATTCCATTTATCCATTGGGTTCAAAAGATTTCCACTTTCCCAACAAACACGTGTGAGTACAACAAGCACAATCGTTTGACACCCCAAAATATATAGAATGATAGCATGGATGACATCACTACAATAATCGATTATCAGGGACAGATTATTTTGTCATTTATAAATTATATTTCATCACTAAAACTCTTGTGAGGCAAAAATTAATTCGTCTTAAATGTGTGTCTCTAAAAGTATACAAAGACAATTTAATGCTCTTCGGTAGAAGTATTTTCTTAACCACAAAAATAAAAATTGTCCCTTAATACTTAAACATTTGTGACAAATTTATTTGTCGTAAAAAGTATTTTTTGTAGTTAATAGTATGCTTTGTTACTAAAAATGTTATTACTACCGACATAATTATATCGTCGCTAATTAGTTTACTTTAATCAGTGATGAAATCAATTGTCTCTAAAGTTATATGTGTTTCGTAGTTGAACAAAATCTAACTTTGTCACTAACGACTATATTTCATATACCAAAAATTATTTTTTTCTTAAGTAGAGATAAATTTTTCATTATAAAAATAGTTAATTTTCCTATGATATACATGTATTATCTCGCGAGCTCGTACTTTATGCTTTCTTAGGAAATTGAACTCACAACCTTGAGGTTGGAAGTAAAGAGTTGCTTACCATCTGACCAATTCTCTCTTGTCTCTTATTTTTATTTTAGTTTTACTTCATTAACTTTTTTTAAATTTAAATTTTATAGAAATAATATATTATATGATTATTATACTCATACATAAATGTATGAAATTTACCACCCACAATTCATTCAAATGTAAATTATATTTTAATTAAATTGTATATTTTTAAAAATATCTTTAAATATATGCAGTACGATTCTGTCATTTTATTTATTTATTTTTATAAATTTAAAATTATTCAGTACAATTATAAATTTGTATAAAATTAAACTTTCAATTTTATTTAAAAAAATTGAATAACTGTTCAATTTGATCACTAAATCAATTGTTTTGAAAAAAACATCAATACCCATAACTATAATGCTTCATCATAATATATTTGAAATCCTAATTGGTTCATTTCTTTTATTTTTTACTTCAATTTTTACACTGATGAAAAACGTAATAGAAATTCATGAAATATTTCACAACTTTGAGAAGTCTAAGTTTGTAAGTTGATGTTATCTTTGTGTAGTTGTTCTACGTACATATGTGGAATTACTCTATATATATATATATATATATATATATATGTACATATTTATAGACAAAAGAAAATAGATCGACTTAGTCTATGCATTTTATCAATTACAAATCAATAGACACACACAAAAAATAGCATAAAGACTCCATGAAAGTGTATCAAATAAAAAATAAAAGTGCGACCAACAAATATTAACGATCAAGTGGTAGAAATCTACCCGACTCACAGTACTTATAATCTGGACTATATTTTTCAAATGATGCATTTTATAATTGCGTAATATAAGAAAATTGATGTATTCAACTTTTTTATTTTTACGAAATCGTTCGAATTCGTTGGTTATAATATTTTCCCTCGAAAATTAACGAACGGACTCTGTGTATTTCTTATGAACCACTTGTATTATTCCTTTTATAAGATTTCACTTGTAATTATGAACAATTGTAGCAAAAAAAGAAAATTTTAGCTATGAATTTTTTTCGTAGCAAATAGTTGAATTATTCACTACAAATTTTATGTCATCGCTATTTAACACCTTACATATTTTATGACAATTTTTTTGTTGTCACTAAATCGCAGATTGATTAGAGACAAAATCTTTGTCACCAATTATTTATATTATTAGTGATGAAAATAAATGTCATAATTAAATCTAAATTTTTGTAGCTAAAACTTATAATATTTAACTATGAACTCTAATATGTCAATATTGTAGCAACATATTTTTTTAGATGAATTTTTTTTTGTGTCCAAAAATTAATAAATTTAAAGATAAAATTTTTTGTCATGAATTAGACATATTACTAGTGAAGAAATAATGTGTCACCGATAACTTTTAAATTCATGACTAGCTAATACTACATAACAGATGGCGCCAATTAATTTTTTGTTGGAAACATTAGTGGACAAAATTTTACTACAAATTTTTATGTTTCGTCACTACAAGTATGTATCTCATATATTTAAGCACGAAAAAATAAATTTCAATATTAAAAGCCAATAATTAGTGACGAATTTGATATTATACATATTTATTGTAGTGCATGGAAGATACTAACATGAATGATATGTACTCCTCAAGACCGTTCACACATAGTCAAACAAAAGTTAACCACGACCTACCAACTATGTTTTATGAAAAAGAAAGCTTTGGAGGAGCTTGAAAGATATCAAAAAAGTTCCTGCAATGTGTGAAAGATCAATCAAAGTGAAGAAAAAAATTTATGTGTGTACACGATCATCTCATAATATGTCACGACCCAAATTGGGCCGTGAGTGGCACCCACACTTATCCCACTATGTGAGCGAACCAACCAGTCTAAACCCCATAATTTCAAACATAATGAACTAAATACATTGCGGAAGACTTAAAACTCATTAACAAAATAAATCAAATAACTTCTAAAAACTCAAACACTTATTATTATCCCCAAAATCTGGAAGTCATCATCACAAGAACATCTACTTCAAATTACTAAATCTAAGAGTATCTAAGAAGCTAAAATACATAAACAGCTAGTCCATGCCGGAACTTCAAGGCATCAAGATATGAAGAGGAGGATCCAGTCCAAGCTAGAAACATTAGCTCACCCTGATATCCGGAGTAATGAAGACTGGCTAGAGTTGCGGTTGAGTCGAAGAACACGGCACGTTTGCTGCACTCCACAAATAACAAGGAAGGAAACATACAAGTAGTGGTCAGTACAGAACACAGGTACTGAGTAGATATCATCGGCCAACTCAAAATAGAAAACAGTATATATCAGATAATATCATAAAATCAACTACAGTACTTAACATGCAGCATTTACAATTACCATAACCCTTGGTTACAACACCAAGCACGTCAATGAGGACTCACGCCTCCTCATCATACTCATTTGGGGATTAGGTTCATTAGATTGAGTATATTACATCTTTCAAGATTCATTATCTTTATTTCTCTCGTGTCGGTATGTGACACTCCGCTCCTCATATACTATCCTGGTGTCGGAACGTGACACTCCGATCTTCATTCTATCCTGGTGTCGGAACGTGACACCCGATCCATATTCTATCCTAATGTCGGAACGTGACACTCCGATCCTCATATACTATCCTGGTACCGGAACGTGGCACCCGATCCATATACTATCCTGGTGTCGGTACGTGACACTCCGATCCTTATATACTATCCTGATACCGGAACGTGGCACCCGATCCATATACTATCCTGGTGTCGGAACGTGACACTCTGATCCTCATATACTATCCTGGTACCGGAACGTGGCACCCGATCCCCTAATCTCACTACTTTCGTTCATCAAGCCTTCTTTTACACTAAGGCATCATCATTAACAAAGTAGATTAGGGTTTCTCAAGATTTAGGATTCAATAGCTTCATCATGCTTATTTTATCACAATTACATAATCACATTCATGCAAGCATACAATTAAGCATATAGAAGGGTTTACAATACTACCCATACATATCATTCTCTATAAAGAGTTTACTACGAATAGTATAAAAACCATAACCTACCTCCACCGAAGATTCGTGATCAAGCAAGCAATTTTTCTCAAGGCTTTGTTTTCTCTTCGTTTTCCTCTTGTCTCAATCGATCCTCTCTCTCTCTTCTTGTTCTTTCTATTTTTCTTATTCAAACCCTCTTTCTTTTACCCTAATTAGCATATAATTAAGTATAAAAGATGGTGAATTAAGCCATTAATTAATTCAAGGTTATCTCTTTTAACCCTCAAGTAGTTAAATTATTAACATTAACCCACTAAATTTATAATTATAGCAGGAATAGTCCAAAACGCCCCGTAAAACATTTAAAGAAATCCGATCCCGCCTGGGATTACGCAGCCTGTGACGGCCCGTCGCGCCTGCGACGGTCCGTCCTGCTGCTCCGTCACAGAGTTCAGAGACTCAATTCTCTGAAGAGTCTGTGACGGTCCGTTACGCCTGTGACGGTCCGTCCTGCCATTCCGTTACGAAGTTCAGAGAGTCGATTTCAGTACCCATTTTTTAGAATTTCTAAGTGTTTTGAGACGAGACCCCCTCAGCGGTCCGTCGTGCCCATGACGGTCTGTCGTGGGATCCGTCGTCTCAGCCAGTTTTCCAGAAATAACATCTGTTGCTCAAAACGACTAAACAGGTCGTTACAGTAGATACCAATTTACCCATCGTTCGTCCTCGAATGATCATAAGAAGAAAAACAAGGGAGAAAAGAAGTACCTGAATATGTAAACAGGTGTGGGTATCTTTCTTGCATATCAGCCTCTTTCTCCCAAGTGGCTTCTTCAACGGGTCGATTCTTCCATTGAACTTTGATGGATGCAATCTCCCTTGACCTCAGCTTGCGAACTTCTCTATCTAAAATGGCAACAAGCTCCTCCTCATAAGACAAATTTTCATCAAGCAGAACTGAATCCCAACGAATGATGTAGTTTCCATCCCCATGGTATCTTTTCAACATAGACACATGAAATACCGGATGCACTCCGGACAGCCCTGGAGGCAAGGCTAACTCATAAGCCACCTCCCCTACTCGCTTAAGTACTTCAAAGGGACCAATATACCTTGGGCTTAATTTACCCCTTTTACCAAAACGCATCACCCCTTTCATGGGTGAAACCTTCAGCAAGACTTGTTCACCCTCAATGAACTCCAAGTCTCTAACCTTTCGATCTGCATATTCCTTTTGCCTACTTTGCACCGCTAACAGCTTTTCTTGAATAGATTTCACTTTATCTAACGATTCTCTCAGAAGGTCTGTACCCCAAGGTCTAACCTCAAATGCATCAAACCACCCAATGGGAGACCTACATCTTTTCCCATATAATGCCTCGAATGGGGCCATATCAATGCTTGAGTGATAGCTATTGTTGTAGGAGAACTCTGCTAAGGTTAAGAAGCTATCCCAATGACCACCAAATTCTATCACGCATGCACGAAGCATATCCTCCAACACTTGAATCGTTCGCCCAAACTGACCATCGGTCTGAGGATGGAACGCAGTACTAAGGTCCAACCTAGTACCCAATTCCGCATGCAATGTTTTCCAAAACTTAGAAGTAAACTGCGTCCCTCTATCTGATATGATGGAGAGTGGAACCCCATGCAACCGAACAATTTCTGAGACATAGATTTTGGCTAACTTCTCTGCATTGTAAGTCACCTTGACCGGAATGAAATGAGCAGACTTAGTTAACCTATCAACAATCACCCAAATAGAGTCATACTTACCCATTGTCTTTGGAAGACCAACCACGAAATCCATTGCAATCCTTTCCCACTTCCATTCAGGAATGGGCATTCTCTGAAGTGTTCCTCCGGGCCTCTGGTGTTCATACTTTACTTGCTGACAGTTTGGACATTTGGCAATAAAATCAACAATATCACGCTTCATTCTACTCCACCAAAAGTGTTGCTTTAGGTCACGATACATCTTGGTTGCACCAGGATGTATAGAATACCTTGAACTATGAGCCTCTGTCAGAATAGTGTTGATCAAATCATCGATGCGGGGTACACATACCCTTCCCTTGATTCTCAAAACACCTCCCTCATCGATTTGTGCTTCCTTAGCCTCTCCTCGAAATACTTTATCTTGGATTCTGCTTAGTTTCTCATCCTCAAACTGTTTTCCCTTAATCTTGTCAAGAAAAGAAGATCTTGCCTCCACACAAGCCAACAATCCTCCCTTCTCATTTAATTCTAACCTCATCAAGTCGTTAGCCAGAGTCTGAACCTCTCTAGCCAATGGACGTCTAGAAACTTGCAAGTGAGCTAGACTTCCGATGCTCCCTGCCTTTCTACTTAAGGCGTCTGCCACAACATTAGCCTTTCCCGGATGATACAAGATAGTGATGTCGTAGTCCTTCAGTAGTTCCATCCATCTCCTCTGTCTCAAGTTCAAATCTTTCTGAGTAAAGACGTACTGTAGGCTACGATGATCCGTGTAGACTTCACATTTAACCCCATATAAATAATGTCTCCATTGCTTTAATGCAAACACTACCGCAGCCAGTTCCAAATCATGGGTCGGGTAATTGCGTTCATGCACCTTTAATTGCCTTGAAGCATAAGCAATTACATTCTTCTCTTGCATTAGCACTGCACCCAAACCAGAATAGGATGCATCACAATAGACAATGAAATTCCTACCTTCCACAGGCAAGGTGAGAATTGGTGCAGTAGTTAACAAAGTCTTGAGCTTCTGAAAGCTTTCTTCACACTCGTCCGACCATACAAATGGAACATTCTGCTTAGTCAAGTTCGTCAATTGGGAAGCAATAGAAGAGAATCCCTTGACAAATCGACGGTAATAGCTAGCTAAACCAACAAAGCTCCTTATTTCTGACACATTAGTAGGTCTTACCCAATTCTTCACTGTCTCAATCTTAGAAGGATCCACCATCACGCCATCCTTAGAAACCACATGCCCCAAGAAGGACACTGAATCTAGCCAAAACTCACACTTGGAGAATTTGGCATAAAGCTTTTTCTCCCTCAACATTCCCAATACCATTCTCAAGTGCTCCTCATGTTCCTTCTTGCTCTTTGAGTATAACAATATATCATCAATAAATACGATCACAAAGAGATCCAGATATGGCTTAAAAATCCCATTTATCAAGCTCATGAAAGCAGCAGGAGCATTCGTAAGACCAAAAGACATCACTACAAATTCGTAATGCCCATACCTGGTCCGAAAAGCAGTCTTTGGCACATCCGTTGCCCGTATTTTCAATTGATGATAACCGGATCTCAAGTCAATCTTAGAGAAGACACAAGCACCTTGTAACTGATCGAACAAGTCATCAATGCGAGGAATGAGATACTTGTTCTTAATAGTTACCTTGTTCAATTGTCGGTAGTCTATGCACATCCGAAAACTCCCATCCTTCTTCTTCACAAATAACACCGGAGCACCCCAAGGAGATGCACTTGGTCTAATGAAGCCTTTGCTCAACAACTCTTGAAGTTGGGCCTTTAACTCTCTCAACTCCGCGGGAGCCATTCTATAAGGGGGTATAGAAATGGGGTGAGTACCCGGTTCCAGATCGATGCAAAAATCAATATCTCTATCCGGTGGCATACCAGGAAGGTCTGCAGGAAACACATCTAAAAACTCGCGAACTATCGAAACCGACTCAATTGGAGGTACTTGGGTAGTATCATCCCTGAGATGTGCCAAGAACGCTAAACAACCCTTACTAACCATTTTCTTAGCACGAAGAAAGGAGATGATACGAACCGGATTGGAAGTGTAGTCACCCTCCCACACCAACGGATCTGTCCCAGGCTTGGCTAACGTCACAGTTTTAGCATTACAATCCAAGATCGCAAAATTTGGGGAAAGCCAAGTCATACACAGAATTACATCAAAGTCAACCATTTCTAAGATAACCAAGTCTACATAAGTATTGCTCTCCATAAAAGTCACAGGAAAAGACCTATACACCTTCTCAACTATCACAGACTCACCCATCGGAGTAGAAACACGAATAGGCATGTCAAGCAATTCACAATTTAATTTAAGACCATTAGCAAATGAGGAAGATACATATGAAAATGTGGAACCAGGATCAAATAATACAGAAGCCATGCATTCACAAATCAAAGATTACCTGTGATAACAGCATCCGATGTCTCCGCTTCAGACCGCCCAGGGAAGGCGTAACAATGGGCCCTGTCACCTGTTTGTCCGTTGCCCCTACCATGTTGTGCTGTAGTGGCTACAGTTTGCCCATCACCCCTGCCGTTTTGGTGACCACCATTACCTCGACCACCACGTCCTCCAGAATGACGGCCTCTTCCATGACCACCTCTACCTCTGACTATGGGAGGTCTGTAATTCTGTTTTGGACAATACCTCTTGATGTGTCCAGTCTCCCCACATCCATAACATTCTCTGGATTCAAGCATTGGTCTCTGTGAGAATGACAAAGTCTGGGAATAACCTCCAACCTCAGAGAAATGTTGACCGGTCTGAGGTGGACCCCCAACTACAGTCTGTAGTGAGGACTGAATTGGTCGGACTGAGTAACCTCCTGAACCCCGTCCTCTAGAGTAAGAACCATTAAACTCACCTCCCTTTCGAAACCTCTTTGATGTCGTTGCCATAGTGAAGTCATCTGGCTTCACTCCCTCTACCTCTATCACGAAGTCTACCACTTCTTGAAAAGATTTTGCCGTAGCCGCTACCTGCAAGGCTGAAATCCGCAATTCTGATCTCAACCCCTTCACAAATCGGCGAATCCGCTCTTGTGGACTGAAACAACGTTGGGTGGCATACCTGGATAATGCACGAAACTTAGCCTCATATGCAGTAACCGACATCCTACCTTGCTCTAGGCTCAAGAACTCATCTCTTTTCCTATCCCTCAAAGTCCGGGGGATATACTTCTCCATAAACAAGCTAGAGAATGATGTCCAAGTCATAGGCGGCGCCTCTGTTGGTTGACACTCAACATGTGACCGCCACCACATTTTGGCGTTCCCTTGAAACTGATAAGTCACAAACTCCACACCAAACCGTTCTACTATACCCATCTTGTGTAGTAGCTCGTGATAGTCAACCAGAAAATCATAAGCATCCTCAGATTCAGCATCCTTGAAGACTGGAGGTTTCAATTTCAAGAACTAACTGAAAAGTTCATGCTGATCATTTGTCATTATAGGCCCTGTAGTCAGACGAGGAAATGTGCCTATTTCCAATGAGGCATCCATGCGGGGAGCCACAGTACCCGCATGTTGTACCTCCAAAACCTGAAGTGCTGGTGCAGAAAACACTGGAGGTGTCTGGCCCTGATCAGATAACCCGCTAAGATAAGCAAGAACCTGATTGATCATCTCTGGGGTAGGTTGGGGTGGCAATCCCTCATTCTGTACTTGTTCATTCTCCCCTTCCTCACCCTCTCTTAACACTTCCTCAGTCGGTGGAGGAGTCACCGCCCTAGTATCAGATGGGCTAGGTGCTTGTCCTCTTCCTCTGGAGGACGTCCTCCCACGACCTCTTCCACGGCCTCTTGCCGCTACTCTTCCTCTAGCTACAGCCCCAGTGGCTGGCTCAGACGCACCCTGTCCCGCCGGTGCTGGTGTTGGCGCGGTTGTTGCTCTAGTTCTAACCATCTGCGAAATAGAGTGAAGATGGTCAGATACCAATTTGTATCACCTAGATACCAATTGGACCCAAGTAATAGCACGAAAGAAAGAAAGAAAAAATGGAATTTTCCTAAAGTCTTATAGCCTCTCAAAGAAAAGTAAAGGTGTCCCCCTACCGTTCCTTAAGACTCTACTAGACTCGTTCTTGTGTGATGAGACCAACGAACCTAATGCTCTCATACCAAGTTTGTCACGACCCAAATCGGGCCGTGAGTGGCACCCACACTTATCCCCCTATGTGAGCGAACCAACCAGTCTAAACCCCATCATTTCAAACATAATGAACTAAATACATTGCGGAAGACTTAAAACTCATTAACAAAATAAATCAAATAACTTCTAAAAACTCAAACACTTATTATTATCCCCAAAATCTGGAAGTCATCATCACAAGAACATCTACTTCAAATTACTAAATCTAAGAGTATCTAAGAAGCTAAAATACATAAACAGCTAGTCCATGCCGGAACTTCAAGGCATCAACACATGAAGAGGAGGATCCAGTCCAAGCTAGAAGCATTAGCTCACCCTGATATCCGGAGTAATGAAGACTGGCTAGAGTTGTGGTTGAGTCGAAGACGACGGCACGTTTGCTGCACTCCACAAATAACAAGGAAGGAAACATACAAGTAGGGGTCAGTACAGAATACAGGTACTGAGTAGATATCATCGGCCAACTCAAAATAGAAAATAGTATATATCAGATAATATCATAAAATCAACTACAGTACTTAACATGCAGCATTTACAATTACCATAACCCTTGGTTACAACACCAAGCACGTCAATGAGGACTCACGCCTCCTCATCATACTCATTTGGGGATTAGGTTCATTAGATTGAGTATATTACATCTTTCAAGATTCATTATCTTTATTCCTCTCGTGTCGGTACGTGACACTCCGCTCCTCATATACTATCCTGGTGTCGGAACGTGACACTCCGATCCTCATTCTATCCTGGTGTCGGAACGTGACACCCGATCCATATTCTATCCTGGTGTCGGAACGTGACACTCCGATCCTCATATACTATCCTGGTATCAGAACGTGGCACCCGATCCATATACTATCGTGGTGTCGGTACGTGACACTCCGATCCTTATATACTATCCTGGTACCGGAACGTGGCACCCGATCCATATACTATCCTGGTGTCGGAACGTGACACTCCGATCCTCATATACTATCCTGGTACTGGAACGTGGCACCCGATCCCCTAATCTCACTACTTTCGTTCATCAAGTCTTCTTTTACACTAAGGCATCATCATTAACAAAGTAGATTAGGGTTTCTCAAGATTTAGGATTCAATAGCTTCATCATGCTTATTTTATCACAATTACATAATCACATTCATGCAAGCATACAATTAAGCATATAGAAGGGTTTACAATACTACCCATACATATCATTCGCTATAAAGAGTTTACTACGAATAGTATAAAAACCATAACCTACCTCCACCGAAGATTCGTGATCAAGCAAGCAATTTTTCTCAAGGTTTTGTTTTCTCTTCGTTTTCCTCTTGTCTCGATCGATCCTCTCTCTCTCTTCTTGTTCTTTCTATTTTTCTTATTCAAACCCTCTTTCTTTTACCCTAATTAGCATATAATTAAGTATAAAAGATGGTGAATTAACCCATTAATTAATTCAAGGTTATCTCTTTTAACCCTCAAGTAGTTAAATTATTAACATTAACCCACTAAATTTATAATTATAGCAGGAATAGTCCAAAACGCCCCTTAAAACATTTAAAGAAATCCGACCCCGCCTGGGATTACGCAGCCTGTGACGGCCCGTCGCGCCTGTGACGGCCCGTCGCGCCTGCGACGGTCCGTCCTGCTGCTCCGTCACAGAGTTCAGAGACTCAATTCTCTGAAGAGTCTGTGACGGTCCGTTACGCCTGTGAAGGTCCGTCCTGCCATTCCGTTACGAAGTTCAGAGAGTCGATTTCAGTACCCATTTTTCAGAATTTCTAAGTGTTTTGAGACGAGACCCTCTCGACGGTCCGTCGTGCCCATGACGGTCCATCGTGGTATCCGTCGTCTCAGCCAGTTTTCCAGAAATAACATCTGTTGCTCAAAACGACTAAACAGGTCGTTACATAATATAAATTATATTTAAGAATTCACCAAAAAAGCCAACTTACTTATTTAGGGTAAAATTATATATAAAGGAGAGTGACTTGTTTATTGTCCAAGTATAAATAGTAGTCCTTTGTTCTGCTGAAGACTTGGCTTAGGTTGAATATTGAATATACTGCTAAACTATAATAGTGCTACTTTAGTGCTTAGTACAACTCCCTTAAGAAATTAGTAAGTGATTAGTGGTGAATTCTTTTATTGTTAGTTAACTTCTTTGCTTATTATTGAGTAGGGTTAATTTTAGATGTTGAAATCAATTGAGAAGTCCCCTACTATCAACAACTTAAATTTCTTAAACTTTAATCCACACATCTTTTTGTGTTTTCTTTAATTGTCCCTTCATTTAAAGTTCAAGTCATAATCTAACAATTCAAATTAAATACTAAAAATAAAATCAAATTTCAATCTTAGCCCAAACCATATCCACCTTTATATGTGTCACATCCTATAGGTCACCATCTATAAAAATATCCTAAATAAAGATAGAAAAAAAGGATAAGAATGCTTCCATAAAGAATTGCTTAAATCCTATTCTAATCTCTAATCTCCAATAGTAAAGGAAGATTATTGTTATCTTATTAGTCATTGTCTGGCTTCTTAGATTACGAAATCTAACTTTGTAAATTGTAATCAGTATTATTAACAATGGTTTAATTTATTGTTATTTAATAAATTAAGAGACATTGACTATCTCTAGCATACACCTGTGCACTTACTTTATATAAACAAATAAGAAGAAGCCAAAAAGATCATACACCTGTCCATCTGATTACCTAAAAAATCACCTTTTAAAATCAAGAATCTTTGGGCTTTACATGTCAGACGTAGATTTGTTATTTTAGATAAAGCAAAATAGACTATTAATTCTTTAATTAGAGGTATCAGATTTAAATTTTGATTTAAAAAAATTATTAAAAAAAATGTCTTTTTTTGAATAAAATTTTCTACATGAAATGAGTTTGAAATAGTAAAACTTTAATATAAATATCAGATATAAAATTTTTGAAACGAAAAAGAAAAGTTAGTCCAACCACCCTATCCATTATATGAAATTAACTTTATTGGGATAATTTATTTAATTTCGTTAGCATCTTAAATTGTATATAGGCTTCATTTAGTAACTAATGATTATCTAAAAGTAAGTTCTGATTTGAAAAGATTTTTGGTATAGAATTTGAAATATATTGTGGCCATAGATCTTGAAATCCACTTTTTAAAATTTGCAAAAGACTATCCCATAAAAAAATTGAAGTTGAAGCCTACTTTTTGGTTAATGTTGTAACTAAAATTTAAAAAGGAAAAATAGAATAAAATATTTCTGAATTATTGTAAATGATATATAGATACTCTTTGTTATATTTTTGAACTATTAGTAGCCTTGTTGTCTAAAAACTAGAGCATATATGTCATTCATATTAACAGACTTATACATGTCATAATTTTATCTATCGATTTGAAATTTAAAATTGTCTCATGTGTCCCAATTTAGTCTTCCGTTAAAATAAAGTGCATATATGCTTTAATTTTTAGACGATAGAGACAACAATATCAAAAAAATATAACGAAATATATATATATAATATTTACGTCAATTCAGAATATATTTATTCTTTTTTCTGTTTAAAAAACATTAAGAATTAATGGACCCAGCATAATATAAATATAAATATTTTAGAAGCTAAAGAAATGTTTTTATGTTGAATTTATCTATCTTTAGGATTAAACTTTTCAGCATTTCGCTTTCAGTTACTTCTTTGACAAATTGGTCAGAAAATTGGGAGCATGAGCGTATTTTTTATTTCGATTTATAATATTGATATAATTGTCGATTCATTTAATTTTTTTAATATGATTTTTTGATATTTAAAATTGTTAAGTATTTTAATTATAATATATTATTATTGAACTTTTAATAATACAATGTATTTTTATTTTAATTATATGATAATGATAGATTATATCTTTTTCTAAAAAAAAATTAAATTGTTAATTATTATGATTTATAGTATATTTTAAATTATTTTTTAATCATATATGTTACTTACTTTGTTTTAATTTACATTGCACATATAAATTTAAATTTTTAAAAACCATTTAAATTTTTTATGTCTTTTAATTCAGGGTTGGTAATATTATTATTTTTTGAGTCATCGCACTTTTCACATCATTGCACGTCATATCCTTCTTTCACTTTAAGGTGCTAAATATTGGTGATTTAAAGTATCTTTTACATATAAATTAAAATTATTAATAATAATTTTAAACATTTTAAGTATTAAATTGAAACAAAAAGTAAAGAAGCAAAAACTGACGCATCAATGGACAGTTACCTACTTCTAGCAGCTGAAGCAGACAGATCAATCAGAAGCTGCTTAAAGTCTTTTTTTATTAGATAAATAGTAAAGTAAAGTAAATTGATATCCTGATAAATAATTTCTTAGACTTTCTAATCCAAATTTGCTTGATTAAAATTTCAAAATGCCTATTATTTACTAATTTGTTAGTAAAATCCCATATTATTAAAGAAAAACATGGTAGAATTTTAGCTGATCATGAATATGAGTGTTATCGTCTATTTATATTAAATTAAATATTATACTTTTTATATTTTTATATTAAAAAAATATCTCGATTGATTGACTGATTAAAAGTTTGACGCCCATCTCATAATAACTTTTCCCATTTCCTTTTTTTCTAACATTAACTATTTTTATTTTTGATAAAATAAAATAAAATCTTCGCTATCTTGTGTGGTTGTTTGTATACTATTGATGTTCATATTTTATAGTATGATGATAGTGCGTCAAGAAACATGCATTAATAAACATTGGCCTCTCACATTATTAATTATGAGAAATTCCATGTCACTGTACATATACACCATAAATTCCATGCACTATAAATATGTTTTGTTATTTTCTGTTGAAAAAATATATAATTATGTGACTTTAATAAAACAAAAAAACATTATATATCTTCATTTATGAAATTTAACCAAAAATAAGTAGAAAAATGTTTAGATCTATTAAAGTACTACTTTGAGTAAAGTATTTCCCTATTTCCTCAACTTCAATGAATAAGGACTACCTGTAGATTCTAGGTAGGAAGGACTCCTTTCTTTTATTGCCAAATAAATTGTGGTCCAAAATTATATAGTACAGTCAAGTTTGGTTTACATGATGTTTTATAAGAATTTCCTAATTTGATCAGATAACTTATTTTTAACAATTTGAAGCGAATTAAATGCAATTTTAAGGAAAAACGTGGAAAATAGAGTAAGTTTACTCACCTAATAGCGTGTGAAGGAATTTAAAAAAAAATTATAAGATCATACACATTTCATTTTTTTATAGGTTAATATATAATCATATTTTTTTAATATATTAACATTTCTTTAGTGTAAATTAATTTTAAGAAGTGTTAAAGAAATTTTTATTAAAATAACTAATAAAAATAGTTTAATGACTTGGTGCTGACATGACTATGATGTGGCAAGTGAGAGTGATATAATAATTCTAGGGTGGTTTTTAATTCACTTCAAAATATCAAGGGATGTATGTAAACTCACGTGTAGTTTAAGTACTAAAGTAAATTATCCGATCAAATTCAGGAATAGTTTTTATGTATTTTCTCAAATTTATTTATTTTGCATTTTCTCTCTTTTATTTTAAATCTTTTGTACAAATTTTTATTTTTGAATTAAACAAATTAAACGTCTATATATCATAGAGAATAAAGTTAATAGTGGTTGTGTTTTGATTCTGTTGAACTAATTAATACTAACAAATTTTTTTCTTTGTGAAGCTAAGAAATCAATTAACTTAATGATTGATAGTAGAAAGTAGAAACATTGATCAGGCCAACATCAACATCAACAACAACCCCCTCTTGAATGATCCCTTTCATTTTTTTTAATATGGTCGTGAACAATAAAAGCAATGAGAAAAACATTATTTTTAATTAATTTAACTTCCAAAAAAAAAAACAATACTTTTTTATTTTTACTTCTAAAAAAAATGCAAAGAAAAAACTTTTTTTTTATTAGAAGGGCTAGAAATTTGAATTTTATTCAGTTTGATTTAGTTTTAACAGCGTTAATTTAAACATTAAAATATTATTTTTTTGATTCTTATGTTATCATCTTAGAATTTTTGATGATTTTTTTATCTTTTAGCTCCTAACTCGATTTAACGTTAGAGATATAGAGATTAGTACTACTTCAATCAATACGATTTTTATTCCTCCAAAAGAGAGGATCTTAATGTGCCACCTTGTCACTTTGTTTGAAAGCATGATAATTTATTTAGAAATATAAGCAACTGCTTTTTCTTTCAACATAGATAAAGCTTGATAGATAATTAAAAAGAATATTTGTTGAGTAAAGCAAGTAATTTATTTCACATTTTAAATAAAAGAATCAGAAGCTTTAAGATGAACAGTAAAACCTGATTTTCATAAATTCAATTTTTTCTTAAAAAATATTTAGGGTTTAAATGGAGAAAATTGGAGCATAATTAATTATTTTTAGTGTTATTGGCGAGTTATTAATTTTAAAATAATAGAGATAAGTATCAAAAATACACCTAAATTATTGAAAGTGTGAGTTTCATATCTAAACTATCACTTTTTAGTTTGAGCAACACACCTTAGTGGTGTGTGTAGCGCACTCTCTCTTTTATATGAAAAAACTTTGACACATGAATTTCACATAGATAAAATATTTTATCTAGAAAAAAATTAAATAATAAAAAATTAATATTAATTAAAAATTAAAGAAAACTATCCCTACAAAAAACTAAATATAGTTTTCTTATCTCACTCCATCACCTCCTCCACGTACCCCTCATCCCCGTAACAACCTCATCCTTTTTCTTAAAAAAAATTTATAAAATATTTTTAAAAAATTCATATCCCCCCCTCCTCCAGATAGAAATTGATATTATTTTATTTTTAAAAAAATCTACCTCATTCTATTTAATTTTCCGCTTTTAATTTTTATTTTTTTACGTTTTTTTTTATTTTGTGTTAGATATATATATATAGAAAATTCCATTAGTGTGCTGAATATAACATAAACAACTAAAAATATAAAAAGTCTTGTGGCGGCAAGTAAAAAATATTTTTGATATGTATATCTAAACATTGGGAAAAAAATTGAATCCCAAGTGGGATGGATAAGACTATATTTTTAAGAAAATAAAATAATATCTAAATTAGTATTTGATGAGGGTAGGAAACTACTTTTATAAAAGAAATATAAACAAAATAAAAGAACTCAGAAAAATTGGGTAGGGTAAGAAAATATTTTATATTTTATTTATAAAGAAAATATTATTTTTTTTTAGAATATTTTTTAATTTTTAGTTTTTAATTTTAACTAATACTAATAATTTATTTATTTTTTGTCAAAACGGAATATTTTGTCCATATAGAGTGTGATATGGAAATTCTATAAAAATAAAAGAAAGAGAGTGTATATTATACATACCATGATAAGAGTGGTATAAAAGAAAGATGTGTGTTTCTGAAACTAAAAAGTGATAATTTAGATATGAAACTCAAACTTTTAATAATTTAAATATGAAACTTAAAAAAAAGATATAATTTAGATGTATTTTTAACACTTATCTCAAAATTATATAAATATATTATATTTATGTATTAAATAAAATAGAACTAATATTATAAAATCTGTGATGTCGATACCAAGTTAATTAATAATAGTGATAAAAAGACAATTTTGATAAGTACTCTTGTGATAAAAATGAGTGAAATTTAAAAAAGGTGTTCAAAAACATTAGTAAAAGACAAATAATATCAATCTGTGGGTCTTTTGTTTTGTCCAACTACAAACATCCCGTGAATGATAAATTACATTCTTTAAGGCTATTATGGGGAAGTCATAAATATCATACCTAAAAAGGAAATAAATTTTATTTGTATATTAAAAGAAATATCAGTACTCTCCCTTTGAAAAAAAGTTTTTATCCTAATATAAATGTCATTTTCGTAATTCAAAAATTATTGTAATTATATATCTTTTTACTCTATACTTTTAATGGTTTCCAATATTTATTTATCATTTTCTTATTAAATATTGTCTTTTTGTGTTTAAGCTACACTTGTTCTTAAAAAAGAAAAAGACATGAGAGGAAAGGGTATCTTTTTACTAGATGTTCCCACTTAATATTAAAATTTAATTAAATTTAAATTTAAAAAAAAATTCGATATAGGACGGTAAAATACTATCTACCAAAAACTATATGTATTCGGAAAGACTCATACCTCTAAAATTCTTGTTGGTGAAGTCTTCCCGCAAATAATACTTATTCAGAAAATTTTAGTATATCGTCCTTTGAATATAATAAATATTAATATTTTTATATTTTAAAAAATATAATAAAAAATAAAAAATTAAATTTATATTTATATGAAAATTTGATTAAATTTTAATTTAAATTAAAAAAATTCTATTTTCTACTAAAAAAAATTATAATAAAAACCATTTTATATCCGAGAATTATTTTATTATAAGATTGTTGAAAAACAAATGCAAGTTCCCAAGAAAGAAAGTCCGAGATCTCTCTCCGAGCTCTGTTGCTGAAATAAGTTTGTTATTGGCTTCACTACTCTTTCACCACCGCCACCACCGTCATCTTCTCTGCCGCTTTCCATTTTCCGATGACACTTTAATAACTCTTCCTTCTTTCTCTTTACTCTCAAGTTGTTCATGTAAATTATCTTTTTTATCTACATGGGGTTTTCCTGTTTTTTCTTCTAGTACGATCTATGTGAAAATCTTGAATTCTTGTGTTTGATAAAGTATAAAAAAAGGGTATTTTCTATTTTGGGTTTTTTTTTTTTTGAAGAAAAATGGATCATAGTCGTGTTGAGCAGCAACCAATTACTTCTGGTTTAACTAGGTATCGATCTGCGCCAAGTTCTTATTTCTCTACTCTGTTAACTACTACTACACCTGTTACTGGTGGGGGTTGTGGTTATGCAAGAGATGATTTTTCCAATTTACCAAATTCTACTGCTTCTTCTTCATCTACTGATATAGAGCAAGTTTTTGCTAGATTTGTAGCTAGTATTGGTAACTCCAACTCTAACTCTGGGAATTTTCCTACAAATCAACCAATTCATGAAAACCCCACGAGTAATATGAATGTTAGATCGGATTTTGTTGTACCAAAACAAGAGATTACACCGCGGTTAGTGCGACATAGAAGTAGTGATCACTCTCTTGTTTCAAATTATCAAAATCAGAATCAACACTTCATTTCACCTGTGAAAAGGGAACCAGAAACTCTGCTACAGAGTACTGATCATGTTTCAGCTTCACAACTGAATTACCAAAGCCAACCTCAACAAATTGAGAAGTTAAATGCAGTTACAGATAAGCCATTTGTATTCGCGAATTCGGCTAGTTTGACACCTGGTAGTAGTAGTGGTGGTGGTGGTAATTCGAATCTTACCCGTTATAATAGTTCGCCTGCTGGATTCTTTGCTCAAATCAATATTGAAAATGGTATGCATTAACATTGTTGTAGCTTCATACTGTATGTTTTAATGTTTGTTGTGAACCTTGTCTTGTGCGATTGTGTGAAGAAACCTCGATATGTATGAGTATACTCGTGCTTTTAACTAGTTTTATGCTTATGGATAGTGTGTACATGTTAATGAAGAACATCACTAGTTGTTGCAGATAAGTAAAGGATCAAAATTTGATTAGAAACTAATAGGTTGAGTTTCCATTTAGTTTTCGTGTTTTGATATTACTGATGGGAATTGAAAACTAGATAACCTTAAGGTACAAATAGGATTCTTGTTAAGATTGATATCCTGCCTTTATGACACTAAAGACATCAAGACGAATAATAAATGGAGTGGTAGAGATGGAGATTTATCTATTAAATTATTTTCTTGATAGTTGAGTTCTACTGAAATATTGTATAGGTAAAAGTTAGAAGTTCTCTTATGTTAATAAATCTTTGCCAAGAAGATGAAGAAAGAGTGATTTTTGGATTTTGCTTGAGTTTTAAGTAAAAAATAGTGGTCATCATATCTAACTGCTTAATCTGACTTTAGAGTTTAAGTTTGTTGCTAAGATTCCAGCAATTGACAGAATATGGTGCTATACGAGGCATAGGGCGTTACGAAACTGGTACTAATGCTGCTGCAGATACTTCATTGTCGACTCCAAAAAGTTTCAAGACTCAAGTTGGATTCTCATCCGGGAAACCTCCTGCTTCTCCCAGGCTTATGGCTCCAATATCTGAATTTGGAACTAAAGTCTTAGAGGAAAAGAGCATGGGGAATGAACATAAAAACGACGAGCATTGCATTACAGATTTCCCCATGCCTTCTTGGGAAGATTCACACATTTTGTCCGATGATTTCCTTAAAACTGAAGACATTGAGATTGAGCCATTCTCTAATGAAGATGCATCCCATAATCAGGTATCTGTTATTGTTAGAGGAGTTGTCGGCTTGCTTAATCATTGTCTTACACATGTGTGATTTTGATGATCAGAGTAGTGAAGGGCTGGCTCGCCCGCCAATTCCTTTATCTCATCATTTGAGTTTGCCCACAAGTACCATGGAGAAGCTCTTGCAAGATTCAGTTCACTTGAATGTCAGGGCAAAGAGGGGTTGTGCCACTCACCCTCGTAGCATTGCAGAAAGGGTAAACACTTTAGCACTAAAAACTCGAGTTTCCTTGTTAAAATTCAGCTCACTAAAACTGTGACTTTTGGATTTGATTAATTGATGTGTCGAATAACTATATCATGGGAGACGGGCAGGGTAGTGAGATAAGTACAGAGCTTCTACGGAATTTTTGACATGCATCAGTCTTAATAGGGATGCCAAATGTTTCTATTTGGACAGTTATTTTCAAGAAACTCAAGACATACGACTTATGAGTACTCTAATTTTTACTGTATTGTGTATAACCAAAATTGAACTTTCTCAAACCCTTTGATCCTTCCGGCTTTTGACATGCGTGGATCTTAGTATGTACTGATACAGTTTTAGTAATAATTTCAGGTAAGAAGAACACGAATAAGCGACAGAATGAGGAAGCTGCAAGAGCTTGTTCCCAACATGGACAAGGTAGAATCCTAACTTATTAATTTCACCAAAATGAGGTACAGTAGAAATGTTACGCGTATTCATTTTGCTATTTCGATTTCATTGCAGCAAACAAACACAGCAGATATGTTGGATTTTGCAGTAGATTACATTAAAGAGCTGGAGAAACAAGTCAAGGTATATCCTACAGAATTTTAGATTACAGATCACAATGAGCGCGAGTCCACGGGATTTATAATAACACTCCTTATTACTTTGTGTTCTTTGCAGATACTAGCAGAAAGGCGCGCCAAATGTACGTGCATAAATAAGTAAAAACTTACAGATCAAAAGGTGAAGTTAGGATGAAAGGGAGCTGATAATGACATCAGATAGCAGAAGTGGATTCCCTTTAATACTTGAAGAAGATAATGGGGTTGGCAATTTGGCATTTTGGTGGGTAAAAATATAGAAGCAAATTCATTTGATATAATATAATATACTTTTTTATTTTATAAACGTGATATCTGAATCAGTAATTTGCTCATATGAATAATTATATCCACCACAACCTCAAATGTACATAAACTTTTAGTCTATTTTACTTGGCTTTTTCTCTTTTAATATAATAAATTTATCATAGTAAATGATAAAAATAAATTCAAGTGATAAATTAATTTTTTGGTTTTATAAATTGAATTAGTAAAAACAAACATTTATTTTTAGTAGGATGAACAAATGAAAATAGACTAGTGGATATGGAGAAAATTTTGTTGGGAGTGTCACTACCGTGGAATTTTGATCTAATCGGAGTTCTAGCGTGGGGCGGAAAGAAATAACTTTGGGTGAAAGGTTGTTTGATTCTCTTATAGGATAAATATGTGTGCCACCATTCAAAAGTTCAATTACTCTTTATTAGAGAAAAAAAGGTATCACAATCTTGTAGGCCCTTTCTTTTCTTTGTTTTAATTTAATTATTGTCTTTCTTTTCAAGTTTGTTTGAAGCTGCAGCAATATTTACCTCAAACCTTCTGTCTTCTTGTCCAAAAAAATGTATGATAAAAGAGCTTTATCAGAGTAAAAATAGAATAGTTCAGAATTTAATGGTTGGTTGGTACAAGGATAAGGAATGAAAATTTTGAAATAAATGTAAGATCATTTTATTCTATGTTTGATATTTTTGAGGTGTTGATTAGTTTTAAGACTATATATTTTATTTTTTGTATTATAATAATGTGATATAATTATTTAATATATATGTGGAATAACTAATTACATGAGATATTTTGTCTGTCTCATTCTCATACATGTTATTTAATAGTTGTGTAGGAGAAATACTATACATGTATTAAATCTTGCACAAGTAATTTGATGAGCACGGTATAAAATTAAATTTGATTTACAATTTAAAATCTACATGATTAATATATATATATATATATATATATATATATATATATATATATATATATATATTAGTATTATTAGAAAAGCTAATTTTATGTAAAATAGAAGATAAAATGTCCTTTCAACTTTAATGTTGCCCTTTTTGGTTAATGCATGTGTCTCGTAAGTAAGAATTAATTGCACTAGAATAAGTAGGTTTCTTTTTGAATTTTCTGATGTGAATATATATTAGATATGCTAGGTCAATTGATAAATTTGATATTTTTATATCATCGAATTTGGTGTATACCTAGACAACATAAGTCACACAATCAACCCTTGAATTGTTCTTTTATTTTCATTATTTTGTTTGTTTTCAGCCGTGAACACGTCTTGATTAATAACTATTTAGAGAATTGATCTTACCGGATTCTCCTTGAAGCGGCTTGCACTTCACACTTAAATAGGTGGTTTCTAAATGTGTTATTTCGTAGATATACTATTTGATATAGCATGTATCAAATTTAGAAATTATTAAAAAGTTCTAATGCATTTATCCTGGTTATTGAAAATTGTTTCATCATGAGAATAAACCATAAAATGAATTTTGATAATGTTGAGCCGTCATCTATGACTTTGTTTAATCTACTTGAACCTAGATCTTAGGATCTCTATTATTCAAGGCAGAAGCGAACACAAGATTTAAAAACTTTGAGTGTAACAATAAAAACATAGCTCAAATATAAGATTTAAGCTATACTTACAATAAAAACAAGCTTTAGTATAATTTGAACCCTGATCTAAAGAGTGGTATCTCTTGCTATTAATAATATGCTTACTGTATTTTGTACTCGTCACTCTCTAATTCAACAATTATTAAGTCACTATATAAAGTAATAATGATTAAATTTAAAAGTTTAAAACATAATTAGCAAGAACAATTTAGTAAAATATTTTTTTAATAAATATATTAAATTAGCAAATGTAAGTAAAATGCTAATGTGGAAGTTTTAAATTGTGTTGGCTCCTTTTTGGTGAGGAAATTGACATGTTCCATAAATTCATTTCCCAAACCTATCTATGTCCTACTCCTACATAAAACTGCACTTTATCAATTTTCCACTTCTTAACTCCTTTTTTTTCTTCTTTTTATCATATTTTTAATACCAAATTTCATTACTTTGTTGACCTTGTCTCAAATGCATTTATAGATGTACTACCATTTCAATTTGGATGGTTTTACTAAATTTACTTGTCACAAATTGTCTAATAATATTTGCAAGTTCCTAAAGAAAACCCTTTTAGAAGAGGACAGAATATAAATTACACTAATCACAAAATTCATATATATGATTTCACATTTGTTATTTTTTATGCGATTGAAATTTTCAAGAAATTATAACTTATATCACTTAATAAATTTAATAATTTTATCATTATTAATATATTTCATTCAGTACTATCCTTACGCTATACCAAACTATCGCAAGATTCAATATACCATGTCACAACTAGCACAAGTTAGTTGTCGGACGTGGATACTTTAAGAACCATTAGAAAAGAAAAAAACTATAGGTTAGCTATATATATATATATATATATATATAGAGAGAGAGAGAGAGAGAGAGAGAGGGGACCAATTAATTTGGATTAGTGCGAAATATGCCGCTATGAAGGATAATTAAAGTGATCCATGTTAAGAACTTCATTTTGAAAGCTAACTTTAAATAATTAAGGGGTCGTTTGGTTGGGAACAAGTTATTCTTGAATTAATTATCTTGGAATAATAACTTATTTCTTTATGTATATGAGATAACTTATTTGATCATTGTGATACAACTGATAGAATAAGTTATTTCAAATCTGACAACCAAACATGATGATAAAATTTTGTCCCTGGACTGAGAGCCATGTTATTGATGATCTCCGCAACAATACCATCCTAGTTTTTACTAATTCAAGATTTGGTATGTCAAGAAACTCTGAGACACAACAACAACCAAAGTGTATAATTTCTTGAGAAAAGGGTCTGATATACCCCTCAACTTTGTCATTTAAAGCTGATATACCCCTCGTTATAAAAGTGGCTCATATATGCCCTTAGCGTTAATCAAACGGCTCACACATACCCCTGCCGTAACAAAATGACTCACATATACCCTGTATTTAACGGAAATTAAAAAATTAATTTTAATTTATTTTTAAAAAATTATTTAGGGGTATATATGATTCTTTTATCAAAGTTCAAGGTATATTTTATTTTTTTCATACATAAATTATTTTTTGACTTCTTTTATTATAATTATTTGAGTTTCTTATTCTTATTTTGTTTTTTCTTTCATTCCTTAGTCTAAAGAAAAAAAATTTAAACTATTTTTTTTGTGTGTATTGTAATTTAATTTCGTATTCGAAGAAAAATCTTCTATAATAAGTTTTACAAGAATATTAGTGAAACATAAATAAATTTGATTATCAAAATAATAATTATAAATTAGTCATTAAAACAAAAAAAAGTCAAAAAAAATATGTTTGACAAGGATTAAATTTACTCATATGAGATTATATTTTTAAGAAAAAAATAATAAAAATTTAGATTAAAATTATTATTTTTTTCATTTTCGTTAGAGGAAAAGGGTATATGTGGGCCATTTGTTTACAAGTAGGGGTATATATGAGCCACTTTTATAACGAGGCGTATATCAGCTCTAATGACAAAGTTGAGGGGTATATCAGACCCTTTTCCCTAATTTCTTTTGTGTGTGTGTCAATGACCCCTACTTCTGTTTTAAGATTGAGAAATTTGATGCTAAAATGTTTTATTTATTTATTTATTTATTTTACTTAGTGTTTGACATTCGCATCGGTGATAGACTAATCTAGATTAGCACCGAATAGGGCCCCATTCGAAGAGGGGATAGTTTTGCTAGGGTTGCATATCGATCGAGTTAGTTCGATTTAAAGTTTATCAGTTAGAACTATCAGTTGTCGATCTATAGACATGCTAACTACTATAGATCTATTAAGATATTGAACTATCATTTGATTTATCGGTTATTGATCATTATCGGTTTAATCATTAAGATATGACACAAACATTATAATTAAAGATCATTGAGAAATCAGGTAATAAACAAAATGAATCATGCACATGAATTGACAATTGTGACTTGCTTAAAAGCAAACACTATCAGTTTTTAGAATAATCGAGAGTTTGAGACAGACAGTGATAAAATTATGAAACTACACATTAAGTTGAGGACTTTATATACCAAATGGTATATATATAATTATTTAATTTAATATCGGGTTATCAATTAATCTGTTAAGAGAAATTTCAAATTGTAAATAATTGATCACCTGATAATAAAAAAACATAAAAATCATTATCGAAATTGCTAAACTAATAACACATTATCGATTAATCAATAACTTATTTTTGGTTTGGATTATCAAGTTCAATTCGATTTTGAACAACAATACTCCCTGCGAAGAATTTTTTTATATTCAGGGTTCAAACCTGAAGATTTTGATTAAGACAGAAAGAACCTCATCTGTTGCATCAGATTCTTTGATGGTAATATGTTAAAACATTTTATATGAACAAATAAAAATAAACCGAAAAGTTATTAGTAAGAAAATTCGAAGGATATGTTATCACTAGTCAAATTAACTTTCAAAAAGCACACCATAATAATTAAAAGTGAATGGACGATATATTTTGTTTTCATTTGATTTCATGAATGAATACTAGTTTAGGATCCGTTTGATGATAATAACATTTTTTTGGGTGGCGTATCAAACCAATAGTAACATTTCTGTTTCAATTTGTGTAATTGTGTTTTATTTTGCATAATTCTTTTTAAAGAAAAACAACAACTGAAATTTATATATAGTTTTTAAAAGCATCATTATTACATAATTATAAATTATTTTATTAAGAGTGAAATATTAAAAGATTTAAATTAAATTATAGTAAATATTCTTTAGATTTTGATTTGTATCTGATTTTAACTTGATATGAAATTTAAAAATTAAAAGAAGACTTTTAAAGGGTAAATCACGTAAATAAGCGATATTTAAAAAATATTTACCATTTATATAAATTTAATTTTTATAACAAAATATAACAATTTTTTTAAATTAAGAACAATGTACAGTCACTTTCTTTCTCGATCCTTTTTCCTCTTAATCTTTTTTTTTTTTTAAAAAAAAATCTTCTTATCTTTCTCTCTCTATCATTACTATCTTTGTATTCTTCTTTCTTTTTTTTTTTTTTTTAAAGTTCTTCTTCCTTTCAATTTTTATTTAATTAACAAATCAATTTTTCATATTTCATTATGTCCATGTCACTATTTTTATCCCAAAAAAATGAAAAGAGGAACACAAAGACCGCAAATTTGTATAAAATCACATTTTAAAGCAGCAATTTCAAATCATTAAAATTACAGAAGTAAGAGTTTACCATTGATAGTCATTATAATGTTTCACGTTATTTACATTTTATAAATTTGTGATAAGTTGAATAGGTAATTCCTATAAATAATTGAAAATGTCATTTGGAGTTCATATCTCAATTTTAAGAGGGTTTGATTAAGTTTTGATTTTAGGAGAAATATTAGATTGAAATGAATTAAATATAGCATTAAAATTGTCTTGCAATTGTATTAAAGTTGAATTAGATGATACAATTTTAATGCAGCTTTAATTCATTTTTGAATTTTTTTTGATTTATTTGATACTATTGGATACTTGTTTAATTCATTACTGATATAACTTATCAGTTTATAGATTATTGTCATGTCTTTCGTTAGTTACAGTTTCCATTCATTCTTAATTCTTCTAATTCAACTTTAAAACTGTGTAATACAATTTTAATGTATTTAATTCATTTCACAGATTTTTCTATTTATTTGTTACTATTTGATATTTGTTTAATTCATTATCGATACAAGTTTAATTAACTCTACAGATCATTGTTTTGTCAGTCATTAGCTACGATTTCCATTCATTTTTAATTCTCTCTTCTTATTCAAATTTAACACAGTGTAATACAATTTTAATTCATTTTGCATTTTTTTTATTTATTTGCTCCTATTGGATACTTATTTAATTCATTATTGATACAAGTTAAATTCACTCTTTAAATCACTGTCTAATATTTCATGTGTTGCATTTTTTTATTCATGCTTAATAATCTCTTCTACTTCGACTTTAATATTTGTATAATACATTTTTAAATACAAGTTTAGTGCATTTTGCAATTAATGGATTGATTTGTTACGATTGGTTACTTATTTAATTCATTTACAAGTTTTATTCAGTTTACATGCAGATCAAAGAATGTTCTTTTGTTTTCTACATTCTGCATTCATATTTAAATCTCTTAAAATAATTCAACTTTAATATGTTTGTAATATATTTTTAATTCAAGTTTAATTTATTTTGCAGTTTCTTATACCTCTTCATTTGTTACGATTATACTACTTCTATTCTAATAATTCAACTTTAATATGTTTGTAATACATTTTTAATTTAAATTTAATTTATTTTGCAGTTTTTTATGCATCTTTATTTGTTTCGATTATATTACTTCTCTAATTGATTATTGATATAAGTTTTATAGAATCTAGAATCATTGACTATTTTACGGGGGAAAAAGCAGTAGTAAGAGGAGACAGAGCAACAAGAAAAAAAATAAAAAAGAAAGGACAACAAAAAGAAAGTAAGAAAAAATGAAAGAAAAAAAAAGAAAAAAAAAAGAGGGAGCGAGACATAGAAAAGGAGAAAGAAAGAAACAAAGGAGCGAGACATAGAAAAAGAGAAAGAAAGAGCGAGATAGAGAAAAAATAATCAAAGAAGTTGCTATAAGTGGTAATAAATAAAAATATTGCTAAAATTAGTAAATATTTATTAAAATGTATCAATTTATGTAATTTTTTCACTTTTAAATTTGATTGTCATAAACTAAACGTAGAGTGTATCAATATATTTTCAACTTTATGCTTTTAAATATGTCGTACAAAAGTTGAACTAAAAAATTGTCTAAAATAGATATAGATATTTTCATGAAACAGATTTTTTTTAAAAAAATACTACAAACAAATTGAAACATATGAATATAAATATAAATATGGTATCCGTTTAGTTTAATAATAACTGAAAAAATAGTATACAAAACAAATTGAGAAAAAGTAATAAATAATGGGAAAAGAGTCTGATATACCCCTCAACTTTGTCATTTAAAATTGATATAACTGTTGTTATGAAAGTGATTCATATATACCCCTACTTATAAACAAATGACTCACATATATCCTTTTTCTCTAACGGAAATGAAAAATAATAATTTTAATCTAACTTTTATTATTTTTTTTATTAAATATAATCCCGTATGAGTAAATTTAATCCTCGTCAAACATATTTTTTTTGACTTTTTTTTTTGTTTCAATGACTAATTTAGAATTATTATTTTGATAATCAAATTTATTTATCTTTCAGTAGTATTCTTGTAAAATTTATTGTCGATGATCAATTTTTTTTTCGAATACAAAAATCAAATTACAATATAGACAAAAAAGATAGTTTAAATTTTTTTCTTTAGACTAAGGAATGAAAAAATAAAAATATAATAAGAATAAGAAACTCAAATAATTATAATAAAAGAAGTCAAAAAATAATTTATGTATGAAAAAAATTAAAATATACCTTGAACTTTGATAGAAGAATAATATATGCCCTTAAATATTTTTTCTAAAAAAACTAAAAGTAATAAATATAAGTTTAAAACTATTTTTTTAAAACTTCCGTTAAATGAAGGGTATATGTGAGCCATTTTGTAATGGCAGGGGTATATGTGAGGCGTTTGTATGATGGTAAGGGCATATACGAGTCACTTTTATATTGAGGGGTATATCAGCTCTAAATGACATAATTGACGACAGTGTTGGCAATTTAAGCCCATTTTTCACTGACCCGCCTAAATAGTCATTAAATATAGGTTGAAAGAGTGATTTTAATTATGAGTGATATTTGGGATTATACCCATATTTTACCCATAAAAATATCGGTATATTATGGGTAAACTACGGATCAAATATGGGTATTGCAGATTTTCTCAAATTTTTCAAAAAACCTTATGTTACCAAATTTTAAAAGCGATTTTTCAAAACTTTCATATATGGGTCCCTATTAATATTTTAACTCTCGACCTCCAACCCACGCTTTCCAAAAAAAATTAAAGTTTATTTTTAAAATATATTTTGAACTTCAAAAATTCATTTTCCACCCCTACCCTTGAACCCCCATACCAGCCCCCTCACCTCCCACCCCCCCAAAAAATAAAAATTTAAGTTTATTTTTAGAAAATGTATTCAACTTCAAAATTTTATTTTTTCATCCCTTCTACTGTTCCCCCATCACCCTCCACCTCCCCCCCCCCCCAACCCCGAATTTTTTTTAAAGTTTTTTTTTACTTTTATAATAAAATAAAACTAAATGAAACATTTTCAAAATATTTCATCTAAAAAAAAGACTAAATTATTTTGTAAAAATAACACATCCTATGCACATTTAAGACTATATATATATATCAAGTTATAAACATACTCTTTAAAAATAAATTACTTATAGCATATTATTATCAAGTTATAGCATATTAATTAAATCAATTAAAAATATATTTAATTAAACATAAATTATAAGTAATTATGTAAATAATAATTAATTAATATGTTTAAATATTTTTTTTAATATTTCAGTTACCTTTTTTAAAACAAACTCTTAAGTATTTACAGATTAATATTACAATTACCTTTTACAGTTTTTAAAATAAATAACAAATTATTATTAATTAAATTCAAATTATAATGTTACCTTTTTGAAAGAAAATCTAAATATTAGGGATTTGATTTTTAGTAAATCCCTACTTTACCACTGTCCAATAATTACCCACCCCCACTACACCCTCTACCCGATCACCATCCAAAAATTACCGAACACGCCTAAATCTTCTTCTTCCCCAAAATCGTACCAAATCACCATCTTCCCTAGAAATCAGTAAATCGTCTATCACTCATCATCTTCCCCAGAAATTCGTAAATCGTCTATCACTCATCATTTACCCCATTACAACTGATTCATCCATATTGCCATCACAGATCGATTTCGAAAAAACATCATCTTCATAAATTACTTTATTTTTTGTTAAGTTAATAAAGAATGTCGAGGAAAACAAGTGGAACATCCAGTAAAATTAAAAAATTAGTTGAGGAGTCATCATTCGATGACTTTCATGCACCTTCATTGAATATCTTGATACAAACTCAAACACAAAATTCAATCGGAAAACAGACTGCCAGTTCTGGTAAATCAAAGACTGAAAAAAAAAGAGGAAAAAGAAAGAGGAAAAAGGAGGAAGGGAAAAGAAATTCAAGCATCGCCAGAATCAGATTCCGACTTTGCTGACGAATTAAGAAATAAAAAATCAAAAGGTACTGAAATTGGTCGGTCGACAAGAACGTCCTCAAAGAAGGATTCAGAGATACAATGCACAAAGAACCCCAAAATAGATGTCAAGGTCAGTAAAAAAAAATCTTTTAAATTTTGATTAAAATATTATATGTAATTTTATTTGGCAATCGTATAATATATCAAATTTGTATGAGTTTTGTATGAATTGCTATTTTTGTATTGTATAGGTGTTTATTCATTATTTTAATTGGCAATTTTTTTTTTATGTATGAATAGTATATGAGTTATTTATTAATCGTGTATGAAGTGAATTTACAATGTCATTTTTTAAAAATGTATTCAACTTCAAAATTTCATTTTTTCATCCCTACCATCGTCCCCCCCTCCCATCACCCCCACCCCCACCCCCACCCAAAAAAAATTAAGTTTATTTCTAAAAAATATTTTCAACTTCAAATATTTACTTTTTCACCCTACCCTGGACCCACCCCACCCCAGCCATCGTCCCCCCCCCCCCACACTCGACCCTCCCCCCACCCCTAGCCCCAAAATTTTTTTAAAGTTCTTCTTTTACTTTTATAATAAAATAAAACTAAATGAAGCATTTTCAACATATTTCATCTAAAAAAAATACTAAATTAATTTGTAAAAATAACACATCCCATACACATTTAAGACTATATATATCAAGTTATAAACATACTCTTTTAAATAAATTAGTTATAGCATATTATTATCAAGTTATACAATATTAATTAAATTAATTAAAAATATATTTAATTAAAAATAAATTATAAGTAATTATATAAATAATAATTAATTAATATGTTTAAATATTTTTTTTTAATATTTCAGTTCCCTTTTTTAAAATAAACTATTAAATATTTACAGATTAGTATTACAGTTACCTTTTACAGTTTTTAAAATAAATAATATATTATTATTAATTAAATTCAAATTATAATGTTATATTTTAAAAATAAAATCTAAATATTAGGGATTTGATTTTAATTAAATACCTACTTTACCGTTGTCCAATAACTACCACACCCACTACTCCCTATACCCGATCACCATCCAAAAATTACCCAACAGCCTAAATCTTCTTCTTCCCCAAAATCGTACCAAATCATCATCTTCCCCAAATATCCGTAAATCGTCTATCACTCATCATCTTCCCCATTACGACGGATTCATCCACATCTCCATCACAGATCGATTTCGGAAAAACATCATCTTCACAAATTAATTTACTTTTTGTTAAGTTTATAAAGAATATCGAGGAAAGTCAGTGGAACATCCAGTAAAAGTAGAAAATTGGTTGAGGAGTCATCATCTGATGACTTTCATGCACTTTCATTCAATATCTTGACACAAACTCAACCATAAAAATCAACCGGAAAACAG
Organism: Solanum lycopersicum; assembly: GCF_036512215.1. NCBI lineage: Eukaryota > Viridiplantae > Streptophyta > Magnoliopsida > Solanales > Solanaceae > Solanum > Solanum lycopersicum. The sequence continues at coordinate 53,193,779 of NC_090810.1, read as the reverse complement.
ACTGCTAGTTCTGGTAAATTGAAGACTGAAAAAAAGATGCAAAAGAATGAGGGAAAAAGAGGAAGGGAAAAGAAATTAAAGCATCGTCAGAATTTCGACTTTGTTGACGAATTAAGAAATAAAAGTCAAAAGGTACTGAAATTGGTCGGTCGACAAGAACGTTCTCATAGAAGGATTCAGAAATACAACGCACAAAGAAACCCAAAAAATATGTCAAGGTCAGTAAAAAAAACTCTTTCAAATTTTAGTTAAAATATTATATGTAGTTATTTTAATTTTTTATTTTATTTGACAATCGTATAATATATGAAATTTGTATAAGTTTTGTATGAATTGATATTTTTGTATTTTATAGGTGTTTATTCATTATTTTAATTGACAATTTTTTTTTATGTATGCATAGTATATGAGTTATGTATTAATCGTGTATGAAGTGAATTTACAATGTTATATGCAATCACTTTTAATTTTTTTAAAAATCTAATATGTATTAATATTGTTTGAATTATGTATGAATTGATGTATTTATTTTGTATGAATTGTATATGAATTGTATTGACTGTTCTTTAGTATGACAGTGTATATATGATTTTTTTATATGAAATTATATATTGTATGAAAGATGTATGAATTGATGTATTCATTTTGTATGATTTGTGTATGAATTGCATCGAAAGTACATTAATATAGCAGTGTATCTATGATTTGTTATGTAATTATATATTAAGTAAGTACTAATTTAGTTTTACCAATTTTATAGGAGAAAAAGGTACAAACACATTTGTCTTCATGTAATAACATGAATGTGTTTGCTGATCTATTGACCTTCCTCGGTCAACACAAGTTTCAACAATTTTTTACAAAAAATACCTTTTGGATTTTTTATGATTTACACAACATTAAAATTCAATGTCAGTTGTTACACCATATTTTTCTGCTTGAAACTGAAAATGACAATCATGTTTGTCATAAACGTAAATGGTACAGAGTTAAGGTTTGAATTAAAAAAGATTGTAGTTGTAAAATCAGTCTGAAATGTGGACCAATTTCTGATTTTGTTTCTGAACCTTTTGTTCCAAATAGGATTATTGCAGATAATTTTGGGGATATGGACAAAGTCCCCAAGTCAAATTTTTACCACAAGTTCAGATTGGAAAACTTGTGGGAAGAGGATGACCATTTAAAAATCGGAATTATGTATTTCATTTCTTCATTTCTGACTGTTTCAGACCCTTCAAAATTACAATTTCTAAATTATATTTTGATTTAGTTGAGTCTGTCCACTATGCCACATTTCCATGGGCGAATGAGTGTTTTAATTTAACACTTAAAGTGTGCAATCAGAAGTTGAAAAATAATTCTTCGTCATTTAAGTTCAGCTAGTTTCATATAGCATTACAGGTATGATTTTATGAGTGTTGTCATCCACTTGACATTACAATTGCTATCCATGATTCAGATCGCACACTGCGTATTCTGAACTGGAAGACAAAAAATGACGTTATTTTGTTGACGATTTGAAGAAAATGATTTTCAGAACACATGGAAATCAGGTAGTTTTTTATTGAATTTTATTTAAGTAACTATAAATTATAACACATTCTCATATTTTTTTTGATGCAACATAAATTCATAAATATTGTTTTTACTGAAGAAGAGTTAAATGTCATAGATGACACCATTTTAAATCAATCTCTCAGTCACCATGATTCGAAAGAGAAAGGAACCTTGAAAAATCATGATGTTGATTTTGAACAAAAATATGCAGAGTTGAAAGCTCAGATAACAGAGGTAGAAATAAAAATTTACAATTAAAATTATTGTTAGATATTACTCTATACATATCGAAACTTATTACTTATAATGAACAGGTTAAGACGGAGCTGAAAGATTTCAAAGTTATTGTTAGTTCCAATCTAACTTTAATGAAATGTTAATTACTCTATATTTATTTTATTATTTTAATTTTTATTTTTATACACTGATAAGGTTCACAAGCACATGGTTGAAATCAAGACATGTCGATAACTCGACTAAGCTGATAATTGAAGAGATTAGATTGTCAAGAGGTCAACCAACAACAGATGCACAACAACAGGTATGAATCAATGTATTTTATGTGTATGAATGTTGTATGATCATTGTGTGTACTGATTTATTATGTCTCTTGTATTTACATTTATGATCAGTGTACGCCTTTTAAATGAATAACAAAAAAAAATCAATATATATATATATGAAGGAGGATCATAGAGGAGCTGATGTGACACCTCTCTATGGCCTCCATTTCAATTTCTTTTTTTCCTCTTTATAATTTTTTTTCATTTCTTTTCATTAAATAATTTGTTTATTAATAAAAAAATTCATTCATATTTATTATTCTAATTATGCCTAATAAGTTACAACAAAACCTCCGTCTATTTACATTTCCTACTCAAATATTATATCTCTTCAACTTATTTTTAATTATTCTTATGGTTTACACAAACTATAAATAACAACTATTTATGTTCAATGATCATTCTCATTTTCTCATTCTTTCTTTTTATTTGTATAGTTTTTTCCTCTTTGTAATGACCTGTTTAGTCGTTTGAGTAGTAGAGTTTATTTTTGGTAATAGCTGTCTGGGTCAACGGATCCCACGACGGACCGTCATGGGTACGACGGACCATCGAGGGGGTCTCGTTCAAAAACACTTAGACCCTGGAAATTTGGGTACTGGGATCGACTCTCTGAACTTCACGACGGAATGGCAGGACGGACTGTCGTTTGCACGACGGACCGTCACAGACTCTTTAAGGAATTCAACTCTCTGAACTTTGTGACGGAAACAGCAGGACGGACCGTCGCAGGCACGACGGGCCGTCACGAGCTGCGTAACCCTGACTGGGTCGGATTTCTGCTAAAGTTTAAAGGGGCGATTTGGACTATTTATGTCCAACTGTATGAAATTAGTGGGCAAGGTTAATAACTTATTTACTTGGGGGTTAAATGAGACAACCTTAAAATAAATAATGGGTTACTTTTATCATACGGAATTATATGATAATTAGGGTAAAAGAAGAAAGAAAGAGACAGAAAGAGAGGGATAGCGAGCGAGAAACAGAGAGAAGCGAAGAGGAAAGCAGAGACTTTGAGGAATAGCTTGCTTGATCACAATTCTTCGGTGGAGGTAGGTTATAGTTTATGCTATTTCATTGTGAACTCTTAATAGTGAATGATATGTATTGGGTGGTATTGTAACGTCTTCTATATGCTTAATTGTGTGCTTGCATGATGTGATTATGTAATTGTAATGGATTGGAAAAATGAGACTGTGAATCTTAAACCTTCAAATTCACTTTGTTAATGATGATGCCTTGGTATAAAAGAAGGGTTGATGAATATAAAAGAATGAGATTAGGGGATCGGGTGTCACGTTCCGACACCAAGATAGTAGGGGATCGGAGTGTCACGTTCTGACACCAGGATAGTAAGATAAATGAATATTGAGGGGATCGGAGTGTCACGTTCCGACACAAGGATAGTAAAGAGAATGAATCTTGAATTATGCTAATATACTCAGATTTAAAGAACCTATTTCCCAAGTCAGTATAGTGTGGAGGCTTGAGTCCTCATAGATGTGCTTGGTGTTGCGGCCAATGGTTATGGTACTTGTTGTTGTCACCTGTTAAGTATTTGGTTGGTTTTATGTTATTATTCGATATATATATTGCTTTGTATTTTGAGTTGGCCGATGATACCTACTCAGTACTTGTGCCTTGTACTGACCCCTACTTGTAATTTTCTTCTTTGTTATTTGTGGAGTGCAGCATACGTGCCATCGACTTCAACTCGTCCTCAACTCTAGCCAGTCTTCATCACGTCAGATTTCAGGGTGAGCTATTGTTCCTAGCTCAGACTGGATTCTCTCTCATTCATGTCTCGATGTCCTTGAAGTTCGAACATGGACCCTTTGTTTACTTATTTTAGCTTCCTAGATACTCTTTGATTTAGTAATTTGAGGATAGAATATTCTTGTGGTGATGACTACCAGATCTTGGGAATAATAAGTATTAAATTTTAGAAGTTATTTATTGGTTATATTAATGAGTTTTAAGTCTTCCGCATTATATTCTGGTTATTATGGTTGAAATGTTGGGGTTTAGATTTGTTGGTTCGCTCACATAATAGGGTAAGTGTGGGTGTCACTCGCGGCTCGTTTTGGGTCATGAAAAACTTGGTATCAGAGCATTAGGTTCGTTGGTCTCATCAGACAAGAACGAGTCTAGTAGAGTCTTAAGGAACGGTAGGGGGACACCTTTACTTTTCTTTGAGAGGATACAAGACTTTAGGAAAATTTCATTCTTTCTTTCTTTCGTGCTATTACTTGGATCCAATTGGTATCTAGGTGATACAAATTGGTATCTGACCATCTTCGCTCTACTTCGCAGATGGTTAGAACTAGAGCAACAACTGCACCAACACCAACACCGGCAAGACAAGATGCATCTGAACCAGCCACTGAGGCTGTAGCTCGAAGAGGAGCAGTGGCAAGAGGCCGTGGTAGAGGTCGCGGGAGGACGTCCTCTAGAGGAAGAGGACAAGCACCTGACCCAGCTAGTACTAGGGCGGTGACTCCTCCACCGACTGAGGAAGTAGTAAGAGAGGGTGAGGAAGGGGAGAATGAACAAGTGCAGAATGAGGAATTACGACCCTAACCTACCCCAGAGATGATTAACCAGGTTCTTGCTTATCTTAACGGGTTATCCGATCAAGGCCAAACGCCTCCAGTGTTTTCTGCACCATCACCTCAGGTTCCGGGAGTACAACATGCAGCTGCTGTGGCTCCCCGCATGGATGCCTCATTGGAAACAGGCACGTTTCCTCGATTGACTACAGGGCATATAATGACGAGTGATCAGCACGAACTTTTCACTAAGTTCTTGAAATTGAAACCTCCAATCTTTAAGGGTGCTGAATATGAGGATGCCTATGATTTTCTGGTTGATTGTCATGAGCTGCTACATAAGATGGGCATAGTGGAACGATTCGGTGTTGAGTTTGTAACCTATCAGTTTCAGGGAAATGCCAAAATGTGGTGGCGATCGTATGTTGAGTGTCAACCAGCACAGGCACCACCCATGACTTGGGCATCATTCTCTAGCTTGTTTATGGAGAAGTATATACCCCGGACCTTAAGGATAGGAAGAGAGATCAGTTCCTGAGCCTAGAGCAAGGCAGGATGTCGGTTACTGCTTATGAGTCTAAGTTTCTTGCATTATCCAGGTATGCCACCCAGCTTTGCTTCAGTCCACAAGACCGGATTCGCCGTTTTGTGAAGGGATTGAGGTCAGATTTGCAGATTCCAGCCTTACAGGTAGCTACTGCAGCAAAATCCTTTCAGGAGGTGGTAGATTTTATGATAGAAGTGGAGGGAATGAAGCCAGACGACTTCACCATGGCATCGACACCTAAGAAGTTTCGTAAGGGAGGTGAGTTTGGTGGGTCTTACTCCAGAGGGCAGAGTTCAGGAGGTTACCCAGCCCGACCTATTCAGTTTTCACTGCAGGCTGTAGCTGGGGGTCCACCGCAGACCGGTCAACACTTTTATGAGTTTGGGGGTTATCCCCAGGCTCCGTCGTTCTCACAGAGACCTATGTTTGAACCTAGAGAGTGTTATGGATGTGGGGAGACTAGACATATTAGGAGGTATTGTCCAAAACAGAGTTACAGACCCCCAATAGTCAAAGGTAGAGGTGTTCATGGAAGAGGCCGCTATTCTAGAGGACGGGGTGGCCAAGGTAATGGAGGTCACCAAATCAACCGGGGTGGCGGGCAAACTGGAACTACTGCAGCGCAACATGGTAGGGGCAACGGGCAGACAGGTGATAGGACCCATTGTTATGCTTTCCCTGGGAGGTCTGAAGCGGAGACATCTGATGCTGTTATCACAGGTAATCTTTTGGTTTGTGATTGCATGGCTTCTATATTATTTGATCCTGGATCCACATTTTCATATGTATCTTACTCATTTGCTACTGGTTTTGATTTACATAGTGATTTGCTTGACATGCCTATTCGTGTTTCTACTCCGATGGGTGAGTCTGTGATAGTTGAAAAGGTGTATAGGTCTTGTCTTGTGACTTTTGTGGGGAACAATACTCATGTGGACTTGGTTATCCTAGAAATGGTTGACTTTGAAGTAATTTTGGGTATGACTTGGCTTTCTCCAAATTTTGCAATCTTAGATTGTAATGCTAAAACTGTAACATTGGCCAAGCCTGGGACAGATCCGTTAGTATGGGAGGGTGATTACACTTCCACTCCAGTTCGTATCATCTCCTTTCTTCGTGCTAAGAGAATGGTTAGTACAGGGTGTTTAGCTTTCTTGGCACACCTCAGGGATGATACTACCCAAGTACCTTCAATTGAGTCTGTTTCGATAGTCCGGGAGTTTCTGGATGTGTTTCCTGCAGACCTTCCTGGTATGCCATCGGATAGAGATATTGATTTCTGTATTGATCTGGAGCCAAGTACTCGCCCCATTTCCATACCCCTTATAGAATGGCTCCCGCTGAGTTAAGAGAGTTAAAGGCCCAACTTTAAGAGTTGTTAAGCAAAGGCTTTATTAGACCAAGTGCATCCCCTTGGGGTGCTCCTGTTTTGTTTGTGAAGAAGAAGGATGGAAGTTTTCGTATGTGCATAGACTACAGGCAACTGAATAAGGTAACCATTAAGAACAAGTATCCTATTCCTTGCATCAATGATTTGTTCGATCAGTTACAAGGTGCTTATACCTTCTCAAAAATCGATTTGAGATCTGGTTATCATCAATTGAAAATACGGGCAACGGATGTGCCCAAGACTGATTTTCGGACCAGGTATGGGCATTACGAGTTCTTAGTAATGTCTTTTGGGCTTACGAATGCCCCTGCTGCGTTCATGAGCTTGATGAACGAGATTTTTAAGCCCTATCTGGATCTCTTTGTCATTGTATTCATTGATGATACACTGGTATACTCGAAGAGCAGGAAAG